>NC_064921.1:600000-875000 GCF_023897955.1 Schistocerca gregaria | reverse complement strand
TCAACACCTACGCCACCTATTCCCACAACCAGGCCCATTTCACCTTCTCCCGTCTCGACACCCTCGTTTAAATTCCCATTATGGCACGACAGCACCGTATCCTGTTCAATAACATCCGCTCCCTTCCCACCAACAAGCACCTCCTTATGCATACCCTTACGACCCACCATGTGGATGCCTTCCTTCTGAACGAAACCTTTCTTCAGCCCCACCACACCGTCCACACCTCGCCCTACCTCCTTCACCGGTCTGACAATCCACTCCAGATAGCGCGTGGCGGAGTTGCCATTGGCCACCACCGCCAGATCCCTGTCCGGCTCCAACCCCTCCTTCCTGACCCCACAGAACACTTGATCCTTAGTCTCTTCTTCCCCGGCCTTACCCTTACCTGTGCCACCATCTATGTCCGCCCCGCTGCACCTATTCCTTTCGACTTCCTTTCCCACATCGACCGTACCTTCTCCTCCTACGTGATCGCCGCCGACCTTAACATCCATAGTCGTTCTGCCGCCCAGTTACGGCGGTGGCATCGGTTCCTTGCCACCCTCCAAGGCGACGTCCTTCCAATTCCCCAACACACCCGCCCTGAATCCAATACCACTCCCGATGTCGTCCTAGCCTCCCCCACCCTGCTTGGCCGCATAGCGGTGGACGTCCTTGATCCCATTGGCAGTGACCATCTCCCTGTCCTCCTCACTGTATCAGACGGTCGTCGCCCCCGTCCCGACCCGCGCCATGACCCTCCCCCGAAATATGTCCATGACTACTCCCGTGCCAACTGGAATGCCTACCGGGACTCCCTTGCTCTCCAGGTCGATAGCCACCCCCTCACCTACCACCAACCTGATGACGTTACCCGTGCTGCCTCCTTTCTCCAGCAGACCTTGTCTGAGGCCGTGGAGGCCCACGTCCCTACCATTGCCATCCATCCGCACCGCCCCACCTTACCCCCACAGGCCGTCCTTCTCCTGCGTGAATCCCGCCGGCTCTACCGTGCCTTCCTTCACACACGTGACCAGGACACACTACGACGCCACCGGCAACTACAGCGACACATCAGGAACTTACTCACGGCAAAGAAACGCCGGGACTGGCGACAGACATGCACCCGTCTTAATGCCACCTTACCTATCAACTCGTCCAAGTACTGGTCAGCCTTCCGCCGCCTTACCGGATCTAAACCCTCTCCCTACTACCCTCTCCTTCATGATGACCACCCCTTCCCTGATGCCCTTAGTAAGGCCAACCATTTCGCCTCCTACCTCTCCGATATCCTTACCATCCCTGACGATCCCCAGTTCGATTATTCCCTCTTTCCTGATGTCCGTGATCGAACTGATACCTCTGTCCCCCCGCTTGCTCCTGGCTTCCAGTACTTGGACAACATCACACACACAGAACTAAATACCCCAATCACCACTCAAGATATCATTGCTACACTTCGCCCTAAACGCAACACTGCTCCCGGTCACGATCGTGTTACTTACCGTCACCTCCGTGAAGCTCCTGCCTCCTTCCTCTCCACATTGGCCAGGCTCTACAATGTGGTCCTGTCCACCGGCTACTACCCCGACCTGTGGAAAACCTCCCGGATCCTGATGTTCCTCAAGCCCGACAAACCGCCTTCCGCTGTCTCCTCCTACCGTCCCATCAGCCTTACCTCGGTCTTCAGCAAGGTCCTGGAATCCATTCTTACCCGCCGCCTACACAAGCACCTTCACCAACACCGCCTCCTCCCCCCTACCCAATGTGGCTTTCGGCCGTCCTTCTCAGCCGATGACCTCCTCCTTCACCTCACTCACCTCCTCTCCGAACAACTCAATTCCCGTCGTTCCGCCATCTTCCTTTCCCTCGACCTCGAACGCGCATATGACCGTGTGTGGCATTCCGGTCTCCTTTTCAAGCTCCAAACCTTTGCTCTTCCTCTCAACTATGTCCGTCTGGTCGCTTCCTTCCTTTCCCACCGTCCTTCCTATGTCACCATCCACAACACTGATTCCTACACCTTCTACCCCTCCGCCGGTGTGCCCCAAGGTTCCGTCCTTTCCCCTCTTCTCTACCTCCTTTACACGGCAGACATGCCTCCACCTGCACCTCCCCTACACCTTCTCCAGTACGCCGATGACACTGCCTTCCTTGCCCTCGCTCCCACCCTGCAACGCTCCCAGCACCTTCTCCAATCCTATCTTGACCGGTTCACCACTTGGTGTAACCAGTGGTTGCTCAAGGTCAATCCTTCCAAGACCCAGGCGATCATTGTAGGCAAAACCACTCGTTCCTTCCGTCTCCTTGATTTCTATCTTACTATTTATGGCCGTCCCATCACCCTCACACCTACTCTCAAGTACCTTGGTGTCACCCTCGACCGTCGCCTCTCCTGGAACCCACATCTCCGGACGATCCAAGCCAAGGCACGCTCCCGCCTCCGCCTCCTTAAGCTCCTTTCTGGCCGTACATGGGGTCTGGACCCTTCCACCATCCTCTACACCTACAAGTCCCTCATCCGTCCTATCCTTTGCTATGCTCATCCCGCCTGGATCTCTGCCCCTCCTACCTTCTACAAGTCCATTCAGATCCTAGAACGCCATGCGCTCCGCCTCGCCTATCGCATCCGTCTCCCTTCCCCCACGCGGATCCTCTATGACCTGATTCCCTTCCCGCACCTCCTCCTTTTCCTCGAACGGTTACGGATCCTCTACACCTCCCGCAAGCTTGATCCTCCACACCCTCTTGTCTCTCCCATCCTCTCCCACCCCAACCCGCTGCCGCGCCTGCATTCCTATATCCCACCTGCTCTCCATCTTTACACCCTCCACACCCTCTCCCTCGGTGGCTTCCGTCAACTCCCCCTCCCTGATGATGCCCTCCTCCCCTCCATCTACCCCTCCTACCAACTTTGAGCCTTACCTTCCCTCTCCTCTCCTTTTCCTGTGGGCACCCTCTCTCCCTTCTCTCCCTCCCTCCCCTCCCCTTTCTCCTTGGGCTTCCACTCCCCCTACCCTCCCCCTTCTCCTCCATCCCTCTCCTCCACTGGCATCTTCCCCTCCCCCTCTCTCTCCTCTTCCCCACACCTTTTCCCCTTGGCAGGCCACGACTCTGCTGTCTTCCATCAGTTACTTTCATCGTCCTACGCCGAAGACCATCGCATGTGTTTGTGCCTCGACTCTCCTGCAGTGTGTTTGTGTTTCGTCGTTTGTGCTCCGCTGGTTCACGTGTGGCCATCTGCCATCTGCGTTTGTGCACCGTGTTTCTCCGCTTTTATCCATTGTGCTACGCACGTGACCGACTCCGTTTTAACTCTGTTTTGTCTACTGTTTGTACCCCGCCGTCTTGATTGTTTTTATATCTCACTCATCTCTGTTCTGTGTATACTCTGAGGCCGAAGAGCGGCATACTTGGTCCGCTGCCGGCCTACCTGTTTGTCACAGGTATTAAAATCACAATAAAGGAAAAAAAAAAAAAAAAAAAAAAAAAAAAAGGTACAGCATAAGGTGGGACGAGGCAGTCTGAATTACATTTCATAGATGTATTTCTCACATATCTCAGAGCCTCTCGCGATCTTCGTCGTCGTCGTCGTCGTCGTCGTCGTCGCTTCTGCAGAAGTAGCAAATGGCCATCGTAGCAAATGCGGCGAGGGACGCCCTGCCTTCGATTCCGAAAGCACAAAGTGTGTGGTGTTGTTTCTCAGTCTATATTTGGTCGGTCTCGTCAGAGGTTGAATGTAACGAATGGGTGGGAAAGAGCAAGGGGCAGCGGCTGTGTAGAACGAAAACACAAATCCTCAGGGGTGTGAGCGTTTCGAGATGAGTCGTATACATGTAAATGTTGGTCGTCAGTGACAGTGTGGCCTAATGGATAAGGCGTCGGACTTCGGATCTGAAGATTACAGGCTCGAATGCTGTCACGCTTGTGTTTTTCCAGTTCTGAAAAAGAAACATACCATTTTAATGTAGCAATTGAGCAGTACGAAACCGTCTAAATGTTGCTGTTGACCATTTTTTGCTTGGAGATGCTCTTGAGCTTGAAACACACACAACAAGACCGGTGTTAACTAGCGAAATGGTCGGCAGAGTGCCGACACAGCGAGTTTTGACTATCACTTGCACTTTTAAAACAACGTCGGAAAGTAACTCGTTCGTCTTTTGAGTCACATAAAGTATGTGTGTTAATTTTGACGCCACTAGCTCTGCTTGTTGTCATGCAATTTCTTTGCCTTTCAGAAATGATTATGACATAAAAGTGAAGTACGTGACGAGTGTGACGTTAGGAAAACATTAGGCAGCATGGAGAGATTCTATATGGGACCACCCAACCCAAACGAGTACTGTGTGACGTGCTACCCGGCAGGTATTCACCGCGGTAGCCGGCTAGCTCAGTCGGTAGAGCGTCAGACTCTTAGTCCCAGGGTCGTGTGTTCGAGCCAGACGCTGGGCGGAACGGAATTTTGTTCCGCTGCAGGTGTAAATTACCGTTTTTCTGATTAACGAGATTTAATGGAAATAGCAACTTTAAACTTTGCCTACGTCTCTGTCAGTCGCAAGGAAACTGTATTTGAAGGTGAAGGTGATTTTGTAGACATGTGTGAAAGACATGTTCTGAAATGCAAGTGTTGTTGTTTGGAGAGCACATCGGTTACGTGTCAGATGTGTAGCCAAGCAGTAATTTGTCGCCATAGCTGCAAATATTAGCCGGTAATATGAAGTGTTGTCAGCTAAATTCTGATGATGCAAACGACCGTAAGGACGAAGTATCCAAGAGTACCGCTAGGCCGCGCCTATTTAGCTCAGTGGTAGAGCACTGGTCTAATAAACCAGGGGTCGTAAGTTCCATCCTCACAGGAGAAAGATGAATTTTGGAAATCAGTTGCGCGTCGTGGCCGTATAGCAAACAGTACCTGTGATGACGAACAATTAGCGACAGGCGTATTTTAAGAATTACTCTCAGATGTGATTAAGGCGAATGGCGCAGATATAGCATTTGCCAAAGCGGTACAGCATAAGGTGGGACGAGGCAATCTGAATTACATTTTATAGATGTATTTCTCACATATCTCAGAGCCTCTCGCGATCTTCGTCGTCGTCGTCGTCGTCGTTGTCGTCGTCGTCGTCGTCGTCGTCGTCGTCGCCGCCGCCGCTTCTGCAGAAGTAGCAAATGGCCATCGTAGCAAATGCGGCGAGGGACGCCCCGCCTTCGATTCAGAATGCACAAAGTGTGTGGTCTTGTTTCTCAGTCTATATTTGGTCGGTCTCGTCAGAGGTTGAATGTAACGAATGGGTGGGAAAGAGCAAGGAGCAGCGGCTGTGCAGAACGAAAACACAAATCCTCAGGGGTGTGAGAGTTTCGAGATGAGTCGTATACATGTAAATGTTGGTCGTCAGTGACCGTGTGGCCTAATGGATAACGCGTCCGACTTCGGATCGGAAGATTACAGGTTCGAATGCTGTCACGCTTGTGTTTTTCCAGTTCTGAAAAAGAAACATACCGTTTTAATGTAGCAATTGAGCAGTACGAAACCGTCTGAATGTTGCTGTTGACCATTTTTTGCTTGGAGATGCTCTTGAGCTTGAAAAACACACAACAAGACCGGTGTTAACTAGCGAAATGGTCGGCAGAGTGCCGACACAGCGAGTTTTGACTACCACTTGCACATTTAAGACAACGTCGGAAAGTAACTCGTTCGGCTTTTGAGTCACATAAAGTATGTGTGTTAATTTTGACGCCACTAGCTCTGCTTGTTGTCATGCAATTTCTTTGCCTCTCAGAAATGATTATGACATAAAAGTGAAGTACGTGACGAGTGTGACGTTAGGAAAACATTAGGCAGCATGGAGAGATGCTGTAGGGGACCACCCAACCCAAACGAGTACTGTGTGACGTGCTACCCGGCAAATATTCACCGAGGTAGCCGGCTATCTCAGTCGGTGAAGCGTGAGAATCTTAATCCTATGTTTGTTGGTTCGAGCCCCACGCTGGGCGCGAACGGAATTTTGTTCCGCTGCAGGTGTAAATTACCGTTTTTCTGATTAACGAGATTAAATGGAAATAGCAACATTAAACTTTGCCTACGTCTCTGTCAGTCGCAAGGAAACTGTATTTGAAGGTGAAGGTGATTTTGTAGACATGTGTGAAAGACATGTTCTGAAATGCAAGTGTTGTTGTTTGGAGAGCACATCGGTTACGTGTCAGATGTGTAGCCAAGTAGTAATTTGTCGCCATAGCTGCAAATATTAGCCGGTAATATGAAGTGTTGTCAGCTAAAGTCTGATGATGCAGACGACCGTAAGGACGAAGTACCCAAGAGTACCGCTAGGCCGCGCCTCTTTAGCGCAGTGGTAGAGCACTGGTCTAATATACCAGGGGTCGTAAGTTCCATCCTCACAGGAGAGAGATGAATTTTGGAAATCAGTTGCGCGTCGTGGCCGTATAGCAAACAGTACCTGTGATGACGAACAATTAGCGACAGGCGTTTTTTTAAGAATTACTCTCAGATGTGATTAAGGCGAATGGCGCAGATAAAGCATTTGCCAAAGCGGTACAGCATAAGGTGGGACGAGGCAGTCTGAATTACATTTTATAGATGTATTTCTCACATATCTCAGAGCCTCTCGCGATCTTCGTCGTCGTCGTCTTCGCCGCCGCCGCTTCTGCAGAAGTAGCAAATGGCCATCGTAGCAAATGCGGCGAGGGACGCCCCGCCTTCGATTCCGAAAGCACAAAGTGTGTGGTCTTGTTTCTCAGTCTATTTTAGGTCGGTCTCGTCAGGGGTTGAATGTAACGAATGGGTGGGAAAGAGCAAGGGGCAGCGGCTGTGTAGAACGAAAACACAAATCCTCAGGGGAGTGAGCGTTTCGAGATGAGTCGTATACATGTAAATGTTGGTCGTCAGTGACCGTGTGGCCTCATGGATAAGGCGTCGGACTTCGGATCTGAAGATTACTGGCTCGAATGCTGTCACGCTTGTGTTTTTCTAGTTCTGAAAAAGAAACATACCGTTTTAATGTAGCAATTGAGCAGTACGAAACCGTCTGAATGTTGCTGTTGACCATTTTTTGCTTGGAGATGCTCTTGAGCTTGAAACACACACAGCAAGACCGGTGTTAACTAGCGAAATGGTCGGCAGAGTGCCGACACCGCGAGTTTTGACTGGCACTTGCACATCTAAAACAACGTCGGAAAGTAACTCGTTCGGCTTTTGAGTCACATAAAGTATGTGTGTTAATTTTGAAGACACTAGCTCTGCTTGTTGTCATGCAATTTCTTTGCCTCTCAGAAATGATTATGACATATAAGTGAAGTATGTGACGAGTGTGACGATAGGAAAACATTAGGCAGCATGGAGAGATTCTGTATGGGACCACCCAACCCAAACGATTACTGTGTGACGTGCTACCCGGCAGGTATTCATCGAGGTAGCCGGCTAGCTCAGTCGGTAGAGCGTCAGACTCTTAATACCAGGGTCGTGGGTTCGAGCCAGACGCTGGGCGGAACGGAATTTTGTTTCGCTGCAGATGTAATTACCGTTTTTCTGATTATCGAGATTTAATGGAAATAGCAACTTTAAACTTTGCCTACGTCTCTGTCAGTCGCAAGGAAACTGTATTTGAAGGTGAAGGTGATTTTGTAGACATGTGTGAAAGACATGTTCTGAAATGCAAGTGTTGTTGTTTGGAGAGCACATCGGTTACGTGTCAGATGTGTAGCCAAGCAGTAATTTGTCGCCATAGCTGCAAATATTAGCCGGTAATATGAAGTGTTGTCAGCTAAGGTCTGATGATGCTGACGACCGTAAGGACGAAGTACCCAATAGTACCGCCAGGCCCCCCTCTTTAGCTCAGTGGTAGAGCATTGGTCTAATGACACAGGGGTCGTAAGTTCCATCCACACAGGAGAAAGATGAATTTTGGAAATCAGTTGCGCGTCGTGGCCGTATAGCAAACATTACCTGTGATGACGAACAATTAGCGACAGGCGTTTTTTTAAGAATTACTCTCAGATGCGATTAAGGCGAATGGCGCAGATAAAGCATTTGCCAAAGCGGTACAGCATAAGGTGGGACGAGGCAGTCTGAATTACATTTTATAGATGTATTTCTCACATATCTCAGAGCCTCTCGCGATATTCGTCGTCGTCGTCGTCGTCGTTGTAGTCGTCGTCGTCGTCGTCGTCGTCGCCGCCGCCGCCGCTTCTGCAGAAGTAGCAAATGGCCATCGTAGCAAATGCGGCGAGGGACGCCCTGCCTTCGATTCCGAATGCACAAAGTGTGTGGTCTTGTTTCTCAGTCTATATTTGGTCTGTCTCGTCAGGGGTTGACTGTAACGAATGGGTGGGAAAGAGCAAGGGGCAGCGGCTGTGTAGAACGAAAACACAAATCCTCAGGGGTGTGAGCGTTTCGAGATGAGTCGTATACGTGTAAATGTTTGTTGTCAGTGACCATGTGGCCTCATGGATAAGGCGTCGGACTTCGGATCTGAATATTACAGGTTCGAATGCTGTCACGCTCGTGTTTTCCAGTTCTGAAAAAGAAACATACCGTTTTAATGTAGCAATTGAGCAGTACGAAACCGTCTGAATGTTGCTGTTGACCATTTTTTGCTTGGAGTTGCTCTTGAGCTTGAAACACACACAGCAAGACCGGTGTTAACTAGCGAAATGGTCGGCAGAGTCCCGACACAGCGAGTTTTGACTATCACTTGCACATCTAAAACAACGTCGGAAAGTAACTCGTTCGGCTTTTGAGTCACATAAAGTATGTGTGTTAATTTTGACGCCACTAGCTCTGCTTGTTGTCATGCAATTTCTTTGCCTCTCAGAAATGATTATGACATAAAAGTGAAGTACGTGACGAGTGTGACGTTAGGAAAACATTAGGCAGCATGGAGAGATTCTGTATGGGACCACCCAACCCAAACGAGTACTGTGTGACGTGCTACCCGGCAGGTATTCATCGAGGTAGCCGGCTAGCTCAGTCGGTAGAGCGTCAGACTGTTAGTCCCAGGGTCGTAGGTTCGAGCTAGACGCTGGGCGGAACGGAATTTTGTTCCGCTGCAGATTTAAATTACCGTTTTTCTGATTAACGAGATTTAATGGACATAGCAACTTTAAATCTTGCCTACGTCTCTGTCAGTCGCAAGGAAACTGTATTTGAAGGTGAAGGTAATTTTGTAGACATGTGTGAAAGACATGTTCTGAAATGCAAGTGTTGTTGTTTGGAGAGCACGTCGGTTACGTGTCAGATGTGTAGCCAAGCAGTAATTTGTCGCCATAGCTGTAAATATTAGCCGGTAATATGAAGTGTTGTCAGCTAAAGTCTGATGATGCAGACGACCGTAAGGACGAAGTACCCAAGAGTACCGCTAGGCCGCGCCTCTTTAGCTCAGTGGTAGAGCACTAGTCTAATAAACCAGGGGTCGTAAGTTCCATCCACACAGGAGAAAGATGAATTTTGGAAATCAGTTGCGCGTCGTGGCCGTATAGCAAACAGTACCTGTGATGACGAACAATTAGCGACAGGCTTTTTTTTAAGAATTACTCTCAGATGTGATTAAGGCGAATGGCGCAGATAAAGCATTTGCCAAAGCGGTACAGCATAAGGTGGGACGAGGCAGTCTGAATTACATTTTATAGATGTATTTCTCACACATCTCAGAGCCTCTCGCGATATTCGTCGTCGTCGCCGCTGCCGCTTCTGCAGAAGTAGCAAATGGCCATCGTAGCAAATGCGGCGAGGGACGCCCTGCCTTCGATTCCGAATGCACAAAGTGTGTGGTCTTGTTTCTCAGTCTATATTTGGTCGGTCTCGTCAGAGGTTGAATGTAACGAATGGGTGGGAAAGAGCAAGGGGCAGCGGCTGTGTAGAACGAAAACACAAATCCTCAGGGGTGTGAGCGGTTCGAGATGAGTCGTATACGTGTAAATGTTTGTTGTCAGTGACCGTGTGGCCTAATGGATAAGGCGTCGGACTTCGGATCTGAATATTACAGGTTCGAATGCTGTCTCACGCGTGTTTTTCAGTTCTGAAAAAGAAACATACCGTTTTAATGTAACAATTGAGCAGTACGAAACCGTCTGAATGTTGCTGTTGACCATTTTTTACTTGGAGATGCTCTTGAGCTTGAAACACACACAGCAAGACCGGTGTTAACTAGCGAAATGGTCGGCAGAGTGCCGACACCGCGAGTTTTGACTGGCACATACACATCTAAAACAACGTCGGAAAGTAACTCGTTCGGCTTTTGAGTCACATAAAGTATGTGTGTTAATTTTGACGCCACTAGCTCTGCTTGTTGTCATGCAATTTCTTTGCCTCTCAGAAATGATTATGACATAAAAGTGAAGTACGTGACGAGTGTGACGTTAGGAAAACATTAGGCAGCATGGAGAGATTCTGTATGGGACCACCCAACCCAAACGAGTACTGTGTGACGTGCTACCCGGTAGGTATTCATCGAGGTAGCCGGCTAGCTCAGTCGGTACAGCGTCAGACTCTTAATCCCAGGGTCGTGGGTTCGAGCCAGACGCTGGGCGGAACGGAATTTTGTTCCGCTGCAGATGTAAATTACCGTTTTCTGATTAACGTGATTTAATAGAAATAGCAACATTAAACTTTGCCTACGTCTCTGTCAGTCGCAAGGAAACTGTATTTGAAGGTGAAGGTGATTTTGTAGACATGTGTGAAAGACATGTTCTGAAATGCAAGTGTTGTTGTTTGGAGAGCACATCGGTTACGTGTCAGATGTGTAGCCAAGCAGTAATTTGTCGCCATAGCTGCAAATATTAGCCGGTAATATGAAGTGTTGTCAGCTAAAGTCTGATGATGCAGACGACCGTAAGGACGAAGTACTCAAGAGTACCGCTAGGCCGCGCCTATTTAGCTCAGTGGTAGAGCACTGGTCTAATAAACCAGGGGTCGTAAGTTCCATCCTCACAGGAGAAAGATGAATTTTGGAAATCAGTTGCGCGTCGTGGCCGTATAGCAAACAGTACCTGTGATGACGAACAATTAGAGACAGGCGTTTTTTTAAGAATTACTCTCAGATGTGATTAAGGCGAATGGCGCCGATAAAGCATTTGCCAAAGCGGTACAGCATAAGGTGGGACGAGGCAGTCTGAATTACATTTTATAGATGTATTTCTCACATATCTCAGAGCCTCTCGCGATCTTTGTCGTCCTCGTCGTCGTCGTCGTCGTCGTCGTCGCCGCCGCCGCTTCTGCAGAAGTAGCAAATGGCCATCGTAGCAAATGCGGCGAGGGACGCCCTGCCTTCGATTCCGAATGCACAAAGTGTGTGGTCTTGTTTCTCAGTCTATATTTGGTCGGTCTCGTCAGAGGTTGAATGTAACGAATGGGTGGGAAAGAGCAAGGGGCAGCGGCTGTTTAGAACGAAAACACAAATCCTCAGGGGTGTGAGCGTTTCGAGATGAGTCGTATACCTGTAAATGTTTGTTGTGAGTGACCGTGTGGCCTAATGGATAAGGCGTCGGACTTCAGACTTGAAGATTACAGGTTCGAATGCTCTCACGCTTGTGTTTTTCCAGTTCTGAAAAAGAAACATACCGTCTTAATGTAGCAATTGAGCAGTACGAAACCGTCTGAATGTTGCTGTTGACCATTTTTTGCTTGGAGATGCTCTTGAGCTTGAAACACACACAACAAGACCGGTGTTAACTAGCGAAATGGTCGGCAGAGTCCCGACACAGTGAGTTTTGACTATCACTTGCACATCTAAAACAACGTCGGAAAGTAACTCGTTCGGCTTTTGAGTCACATAAAGTATGTGTGTTAATTTTGACGCCACTAGCTCTGCTTGTTGTCATGCAATTTCTTTGCCTCTCAGAAATGATTATGACATAAAAGTGAAGTACGTGACGAGTGTGACGTTAGGAAAACATTAGGCGGCATGGAGAGATTCTGTATGGGACCACCCAACCCAAACGAGTACTGTGTGACGTGCTACCCGGCAAGTATTCACCGAGGTAGCCGGCTATCTCAGTCGGTAGAGCGTCAGACACTTAATCCCATGGTCGTGGGTTCCAGCCAGACGCTGGGCGAAACGGAATTTTGTTCCGCTGCAGGTGTAAATTACCGTTTTTCTGATTAACGAGATTTAATGGAAATAGCAACTTTAAACTTTGCCTACGTCTCTGTCAGTCGCAAGGAAACTGTATTTGAAGGTGAAGGTGATTTTGTAGACATGTGTAAAAGACATGTTCTGAAATGCAAGTGTTGTGGTTTGGAGAGCACATCGGTTAAGTGTCAGATGTGTAGCCAAGCAGTAATTTGTCGCCATAGCTGCAAATATTAGCCGATAATATGAATTGTTGTCAGCTAAAGTCTGATGATGCAGACGACCGTAAGGACGAAGTACCCAAGAGTACCGCTAGGCCGCGCCTCTTTAGCTCAGTGGTAGAGCACTGGTCTAATAAACCAGGGGTCGTAAGTTCCATCCTCACAGGAGAAAGATGAATTTTGGAAATCAGTTGCGCGTCGTGGCCGTATAGCAAACAGTACCTGTGATGACGAACAATTAGCGACAGGCGTTTTTTTAAGATTTACTCTCAGATGTGATTAAGGCGAATGGCGCAGATAAAGCATTTGCCAAAGCGGTACAGCATAAGGTGGGACGAGGCAGTCTGAATTACATTTTATAGATGTATTTCTCACATATCTCAGAGCCTCTCGCGATCTTCGTCGTCGTCGTCGTCGTCGTCGTCGTCGTCGTCGTCGCCGCCGCCGCTTCTGCAGAAGTAGCAAATGGCCATCGTAGCAAATGCGGCGAGGGACGCCCTGCCTTCGATTCCGAATGCACAAAGTGTGTGGTCTTGTTTCTCAGTCTGTATTTGGTCGGTCTCGTCAGAGGTTGAATGTAACGAATAAGTGGGAAAGAGCAAGGGGCAGCGGCTGTGTAGAACGAAGACACAAATCCTGAGGGGTGTGAGCGTTTCGAGATGAGTCGTATACATGTAAATGTTGGTCGTCAGTGACCGTGTGGCCTAATGGATAAGGCGTCGGACTTCGGCTCTGAAGATTACAGGTTCGAATGCTGTCACGCTTGTGTTTTTCGAGTTCTGAAAAAGAAACATACCGTTTTAATGTAGCAATTGAGCAGTACGAAACCGTCTGAATTTTGCTGTTGACCATTTTTTGCTTGGAGATGCTCTCGAGCTTGAAACACACACAGCAAGACCGGTGTTAACTAGCGAAATGGTCGGCAGAGTGCCGACACCGCGAGTTTTGACTGGCACTTGCACATCTAAAACAACGTCGGAAAGTAACTCGTTCGGCTTTTGAGTCACATAAAGTATGTGTGTTAATTTTGACGCCACTAGCTCTGCTTGTTGTCATGCAATTTCTTTGCCTCTCAGAAATGATTATGACATAAAAGTGAAGTGCGTGGCGAGTGTGACGTTAGGAAAACATTAGGCAGCATGGAGAGATGCTGTATGGGACCACAAAACCCAAACGAGTACTGTGTGACGTGCTACCCGGCAAATATTCACCGAGGTAGCCGGCTATCTCAGTCGGTAGAGCGTCAGACACTTAATCCCAGGGTCGTGGGTTCGAGCCAGACGCTGGGCGAAACGGAATTTTGTTCCGCTGCAGGTGTAAATTACCGTTTTTCTGATTAACGAGATTTAATGGAAATAGCAACTTTAAACTTTGCCTACGTCTCTGTCAGTCGCAAGGAAACTGTATTTGAAGGTGAAGGTGATTTTGTAGACATGTGTAAAAGACATGTTCTGAAATGCAAGTGTTGTGGTTTCGAGAGCACATCGGTTACGTGTCAGATGTGTAGCCAAGCAGTACTTTGTCGCCATAGCTGCAAATATTAGCCGATAATATGAATTGTTGTCAGCTAAAGTCTGATGATGCAGACGACCGTAAGGACGAAGTAAGCAAGAGTACCGCTAGGCCGCGCCTCTTTAGGTCAGTGGTAGAGCACTGGTCTAATAAACCAGGGGTCGTAAGTTCCATTCTCACAGGAGAAAGATGAATTTTGGAAATCAGTTGCGCGTCGTGGCCGTATAGCAAACAGTACCTGTGATGACGAACAATTAGCGACAGGCGTTTTTTTAAGATTTACTCTCAGATGTGATTAAGGCGAATGGCGCGGATAAAGCATTTGCCAAAGCGGTACAGCATAAGGTGGGACGAGGCAGTCTGAATTACATTTTATAGATGTATTTCTCACATATCTCAGAGTCTCTCGCGATCTTCGTCGTCGTCGTCGTCGTCGTCGCCGCCGCCGCTTCTGCAGAAGTAGCAAATGGCCATCGTAGCAAATGCGGCGAGGGACGGCCTGCCTTCGATTCCGAATGCACAAATTGTGTGGTCTTGTTTCTCAGTCTATATTTGGTCGGTCTCGTCAGAGGTTGAATGTAACGAATGGGTGGGAAAGAGCAAGGGGCAGCGGCTGTGTAGAACGAAAACACAAATCCTCAGGGGTGTGAGCGTTTCGAGATGAGTCGTATACATGTAAATGTTGATCGTCAGTGACCGTGTGGTCTAATGGATAAGGCGTCGGACTTCGTATCTGAAGATTACAGGTTCGAATGCTGTCACGCTTGTGTTTTTCCAGTTCTGAAAAAGAAACATACCGTTTTAATGTAGCAATTGAGCAGTACGAAACCGTCTGAATGTTGCTGTTGACCATTTTTTGCTTGGAGATGCTCTTGAGCTTGAAACACACACAGCAAGACCGGTGTTAACTAGCGAAATGGTCGGCAGAGTGCCGACACCGCGAGTTTTGACTGGCACTTGCACATCTAAAACAACGTCGGAAAGTAACTCGTTCGGCTTTTGAGTCACATAAAGTATGTGTGTTAATTTTGACGCCACTAGCTCTGCTTGTTGTCATGCAATTTCTTTGCCTCTCAGAAATGATTATGACATAAAAGTGAAGTGCGTGACGAGTGTGACGTTAGGAAAACATTAGGCAGCATGGAGAGATGCTGTATGGGACCACCCAACCCAAACGAGTACTGTGTGACGTGCTACCCGGCAAATATTCACCGAGGTAGCCGGCTATCTCAGTCGGTAGAGCGTCAGACACTTAATCACAGGGTCGTAGGTTCGAGCCAGACGCTGGGCGAAACGGAATTTTGTTCCGCTGCAGGTGTAAATTACCGTTTTTCTGATTAACGAGATTTAATGGAAATAGCAACTTTAAACTTTGCCTACGTCTCTGTCAGTCGCAAGGAAACTGTATTTGAAGGTGAAGGTGATTTTGTAGACATGTGTAAAAGACATGTTCTGAAATGCAAGTGTTGTGGTTTCGAGAGCACATCGGTTACGTGTCAGATGTGTAGCCAAGCAGTAATTTGTCGCCATAGCTGCAAATATTAGCCGATAATATGAATTGTTGTCAGCTAAAGTCTGATGATGCAGACGACCGTAAGGACGAAGTAAGCAAGAGTACCGCTAGGCCGCGCCTCTTTAGCTCAGTGGTAGAGCACTGGTCTAATAAACCAGGGGTCGTAATTTCCATTCGCACAGGAGAAAGATGAATTTTGGAAATCAGTTGCGCGTCGTGGCCGTATAGCAAACAGTACCTGTGATGACGAACAATTAGCGACAGGCGTTTTTTTAAGATTTACTCTCAGATGTGATTAAGGCGAATGGCGCAGATAAAGCATTTGCCAAAGCGGTACAGCATAAGGTGGGACGAGGCAGTCTGAATTACATTTTATAGATGTATTTCTCACATATCTCAGAGCCTCTCGCGATCTTCGTCGTCGTCGTCGTCGTCGTCGTCGTCGTCGTCGTCGTCGTCGTCGTCGTCGTCGCCGCCGCCGCTTCTGCAGAAGTAGCAAATGGCCATCGTAGCAAATGCGGCGAGGGACGCCCTGCCTTCGATTCCGAATGCACAAAGTGTGTGGTCTTGTTTCTCAGTCTATATTTGGTCGGTCTCGTCAGAGGTTGAATGTAACGAATAAGTGGGAAAGAGCAAGGGGCAGCGGCTGTGTAGAACGAAGACACAAATCCTCAGGGGTGTGAGCGTTTCGAGATGAGTCGTATACATGTAAATGTTGGTCGTCAGTGACCGTGTGGCCTAATGGATAAGGCGTCGGACTTCGGCTCTGAAGATTACAGGTTCGAATGCTGTCACGCTTGTGTTTTTCCAGTTCTGAAAAAGAAACATACCGTTTTAATGTAGCAATTGAGCAGTACGAAACCGTCTGAATGTTGCTGTTGACCATTTTTTGCTTGGAGATGCTCTTGAGCTTGAAACACACACAGCAAGACCGGTGTTAACTAGCGAAATGGTCGGCAGAGTGCCGACACCGCGAGTTTTGACTGGCACTTGCACATCTAAAACAACGTCGGAAAGTAACTCGTTCGGCTTTTGAGTCACATAAAGTATGTGTGTTAATTTTGACGCCACTAGCTCTGCTTGTTGTCATGCAATTTCTTTGCCTCTCAGAAATGATTATGACATAAAAGTGAAGTGCGTGACGAGTGTGACGTTAGGAAAACATTAGGCAGCATGGAGAGATGCTGTATGGGACCACCCAACCCAAACGAGTACTGTGTGACGTGCTACCCGGCAAATATTCACCGAGGTAGCCGGCTATCTCAGTCGGTAGAGCGTCAGACACTTAATCCCAGGGTCGTGGGTTCGAGCCAGACGCTGGGCGAAACGGAATTTTGTTCCGCTGCAGGTGTAAATTACCGTTTTTCTGATTAACGAGATTTAATGGAAATAGCAACTTTAAACTTTGCCTACGTCTCTGTCAGTCGCAAGGAAACTGTATTTGAAGGCGAAGGTGATTTTGTAGACATGTGTAAAAGACATGTTCTGAAATGCAAGTGTTGTGGTTTGGAGAGCACATCGGTTACGTGTCAGATGTGTAGCCAAGCAGTAATTTGTCGCCATAGCTGCAAATATTAGCCGATAATATGAATTGTTGTCAGCTAAAGTCTGATGATGCAGACGACCGTGAGGACGAAGTACCCAAGAGTACCGCTAGGCCGCACCTCTTTAGCTCAGTGGTAGAGCACTGGTCTAATAAACCAGGGGTCGTAAGTTCCATCCTCACAGGAGAAAGATGAATTTTGGAAATCAGTTGCGCGTCGTGGCCGTATAGCAAACAGTACCTGTGATGACGAACAATTAGCGACAGGCGTTTTTTTAAGATTTACTCTCAGATGTGATTAAGGCGAATGGCGCAGATAAAGCATTTGCCAAAGCGGTACAGCATAAGGTGGGACGAGGCAGTCTGAATTACATTTTATAGATGTATTTCTCACATATCTCAGAGTCTCTCGCGATCTTCGTCGTCGTCGTCGCCGCCGCCGCTTCTGCAGAAGTAGCAAATGGCCATCGTAGCAAATGCGGCGAGGGACGCCCTGCCTTCGATTCCGAATGCACAAAGTGTGTGGTCTTGTTTCTCAGTCTATATTTGGTCGGTCTCGTCAGAGGTTGAATGTAACGAATAAGTGGGAAAGAGCAAGGGGCAGCGGCTGTGTAGAACGAAGACACAAATCCTCAGGGGTGTGAGCGTTTCGAGATGAGTCGTATACATGTAAATGTTGGTCGTCAGTGACCGTGTGGCCTAATGGATAAGGCGTCGGACTTCGGCTCTGAAGATTACAGGTTCGAATGCTGTCACGCTTGTGTTTTTCCAGTTCTGAAAAAGAAACATACCGTTTTAATGTAGCAATTGAGCAGTACGAAACCGTCTGAATGTTGCTGTTGACCATTTTTTGCTTGGAGATGCTCTTGAGCTTGAAACACACACAGCAAGACCGGTGTTAACTAGCGAAATGGTCAGCAGAGTGCCGACACCGCGAGTTTTGACTGGCACTTGCACATCTAAAACAACGTCGGAAAGTAACTCGTTCGGCTTTTGAGTCACATAAAGTATGTGTGTTAATTTTGACGCCACTAGCTCTGCTTGTTGTCATGCAATTTCTTTGCCTCTCAGAAATGATTATGACATAAAAGTGAAGTGCGTGACGAGTGTGACGTTAGGAAAACATTAGGCAGCATGGAGAGATGCTGTATGGGACCACCCAACCCAAACGAGTACTGTGTGACGTGCTACCCGGCAAATATTCACCGAGGTAGCCGGCTATCTCAGTCGGTAGAGCGTCAGACACTTAATCCCAGGGTCGTGGGTTCGAGCCAGACGCTGGGCGAAACGGAATTTTGTTCCGCTGCAGGTGTAAATTACCGTTTTTCTGATTAACGAGATTTAATGGAAATAGCAACTTTAAACTTTGCCTACGTCTCTGTCAGTCGCAAGGAAACTGTATTTGAAGGTGAAGGTGATTTTGTAGACATGTGTAAAAGACATGTTCTGAAATGCAAGTGTTGTGGTTTGGAGAGCACATCGGTTACGTGTCAGATGTGTAGCCAAGCAGTAATTTGTCGCCATAGCTGCAAATATTAGCCGATAATATGAATTGTTGTCAGCTAAAGTCTGATGATGCAGACGACCGTAAGGACGAAGTAAGCAAGAGTACCGCTAGGCCGCGCCTCTTTAGCTCAGTGGTAGAGCACTGGTCTAATAAACCAGGGGTCGTAATTTCCATTCTCACAGGAGAAAGATGAATTTTGGAAATCAGTTGCGCGTCGTGGCCGTATAGCAAACAGTACCTGTGATGACGAACAATTAGCGACAGGCGTTTTTTTAAGATTTACTCTCAGATGTGATTAAGGCGAATGGCGCAGATAAAGCATTTGCCAAAGCGGTACAGCATAAGGTGGGACGAGGCAGTCTGAATTACATTTTATAGATGTATTTCTCACATATCTCAGAGCCTCTCGCGATCTTCGTCGTCGTCGTCGTCGTCGTCGTCGTCGTCGTCGTCGTCGTCGTCGTCGTCGTCGTCGTCGTCGTCGTCGCCGCCGCCGCTTCTGCAGAAGTAGCAAATGGCCATCGTAGCAAATGCGGCGAGGGACGCCCTGCCTTCGATTCCGAATGCACAAAGTGTGTGGTCTTGTTTCTCAGTCTATATTTGGTCGGTCTCGTCAGAGGTTGAATGTAACGAATAAGTGGGAAAGAGCAAGGGGCAGCGGCTGTGTAGAACGAAGACACAAATCCTCAGGGGTGTGAGCGTTTCGAGATGAGTCGTATACATGTAAATGTTGGTCGTCAGTGACCGTGTGGCCTAATGGATAAGGCGTCGGACTTCGGCTCTGAAGATTACAGGTTCGAATGCTGTCACGCTTGTGTTTTTCCAGTTCTGAAAAAGAAACATACCGTTTTAATGTAGCAATTGAGCAGTACGAAACCGTCTGAATGTTGCTGTTGACCATTTTTTGCTTGGAGATGCTCTTGAGCTTGAAACACACACAGCAAGACCGGTGTTAACTAGCGAAATGGTCGGCAGAGTGCCGACACCGCGAGTTTTGACTGGCACTTGCACATCTAAAACAACGTCGGAAAGTAACTCGTTCGGCTTTTGAGTCACATAAAGTATGTGTGTTAATTTTGACGCCACTAGCTCTGCTTGTTGTCATGCAATTTCTTTGCCTCTCAGAAATGATTATGACATAAAAGTGAAGTGCGTGACGAGTGTGACGTTAGGAAAACATTAGGCAGCATGGAGAGATGCTGTATGGGACCACCCAACCCAAACGAGTACTGTGTGACGTGCTACCCGGCAAATATTCACCGAGGTAGCCGGCTATCTCAGTCGGTAGAGCGTCAGACACTTAATCCCAGGGTCGTGGGTTCGAGCCAGACGCTGGGCGAAACGGAATTTTGTTCCGCTGCAGGTGTAAATTACCGTTTTTCTGATTAACGAGATTTAATGGAAATAGCAACTTTAAACTTTGCCTACGTCTCTGTCAGTCGCAAGGAAACTGTATTTGAAGGCGAAGGTGATTTTGTAGACATGTGTAAAAGACATGTTCTGAAATGCAAGTGTTGTGGTTTGGAGAGCACATCGGTTACGTGTCAGATGTGTAGCCAAGCAGTAATTTGTCGCCATAGCTGCAAATATTAGCCGATAATATGAATTGTTGTCAGCTAAAGTCTGATGATGCAGACGACCGTGAGGACGAAGTACCCAAGAGTACCGCTAGGCCGCACCTCTTTAGCTCAGTGGTAGAGCACTGGTCTAATAAACCAGGGGTCGTAAGTTCCATCCTCACAGGAGAAAGATGAATTTTGGAAATCAGTTGCGCGTCGTGGCCGTATAGCAAACAGTACCTGTGATGACGAACAATTAGCGACAGGCGTTTTTTTAAGATTTACTCTCAGATGTGATTAAGGCGAATGGCGCAGATAAAGCATTTGCCAAAGCGGTACAGCATAAGGTGGGACGAGGCAGTCTGAATTACATTTTATAGATGTATTTCTCACATATCTCAGAGTCTCTCGCGATCTTCGTCGTCGTCGTCGCCGCCGCCGCTTCTGCAGAAGTAGCAAATGGCCATCGTAGCAAATGCGGCGAGGGACGCCCTGCCTTCGATTCCGAATGCACAAAGTGTGTGGTCTTGTTTCTCAGTCTATATTTGGTCGGTCTCGTCAGAGGTTGAATGTAACGAATAAGTGGGAAAGAGCAAGGGGCAGCGGCTGTGTAGAACGAAGACACAAATCCTCAGGGGTGTGAGCGTTTCGAGATGAGTCGTATACATGTAAATGTTGGTCGTCAGTGACCGTGTGGCCTAATGGATAAGGCGTCGGACTTCGGCTCTGAAGATTACAGGTTCGAATGCTGTCACGCTTGTGTTTTTCCAGTTCTGAAAAAGAAACATACCGTTTTAATGTAGCAATTGAGCAGTACGAAACCGTCTGAATGTTGCTGTTGACCATTTTTTGCTTGGAGATGCTCTTGAGCTTGAAACACACACAGCAAGACCGGTGTTAACTAGCGAAATGGTCAGCAGAGTGCCGACACCGCGAGTTTTGACTGGCACTTGCACATCTAAAACAACGTCGGAAAGTAACTCGTTCGGCTTTTGAGTCACATAAAGTATGTGTGTTAATTTTGACGCCACTAGCTCTGCTTGTTGTCATGCAATTTCTTTGCCTCTCAGAAATGATTATGACATAAAAGTGAAGTGCGTGACGAGTGTGACGTTAGGAAAACATTAGGCAGCATGGAGAGATGCTGTATGGGACCACCCAACCCAAACGAGTACTGTGTGACGTGCTACCCGGCAAATATTCACCGAGGTAGCCGGCTATCTCAGTCGGTAGAGCGTCAGACACTTAATCCCAGGGTCGTGGGTTCGAGCCAGACGCTGGGCGAAACGGAATTTTGTTCCGCTGCAGGTGTAAATTACCGTTTTTCTGATTAACGAGATTTAATGGAAATAGCAACTTTAAACTTTGCCTACGTCTCTGTCAGTCGCAAGGAAACTGTATTTGAAGGTGAAGGTGATTTTGTAGACATGTGTAAAAGACATGTTCTGAAATGCAAGTGTTGTGGTTTGGAGAGCACATCGGTTACGTGTCAGATGTGTAGCCAAGCAGTAATTTGTCGCCATAGCTGCAAATATTAGCCGATAATATGAATTGTTGTCAGCTAAAGTCTGATGATGCAGACGACCGTAAGGACGAAGTAAGCAAGAGTACCGCTAGGCCGCGCCTCTTTAGCTCAGTGGTAGAGCACTGGTCTAATAAACCAGGGGTCGTAATTTCCATTCTCACAGGAGAAAGATGAATTTTGGAAATCAGTTGCGCGTCGTGGCCGTATAGCAAACAGTACCTGTGATGACGAACAATTAGCGACAGGCGTTTTTTTAAGATTTACTCTCAGATGTGATTAAGGCGAATGGCGCAGATAAAGCATTTGCCAAAGCGGTACAGCATAAGGTGGGACGAGGCAGTCTGAATTACATTTTATAGATGTATTTCTCACATATCTCAGAGTCTCTCGCGATCTTCGTCGTCGTCATCGTCGTCGTCGTCGTCGTCGTCGTCGTCGTCGTCGTCGTCGCCGCCGCCGCTTCTGCAGAAGTAGCAAATGGCCATCGTAGCAAATGCGGCGAGGGACGGCCTGCCTTCGATTCCGAATGCACAAAGTGTGTGGTCTTGTTTCTCAGTCTATATTTGGTCGGTCTCGTCAGAGGTTGAATGTAACGAATGGGTGGGAAAGAGCAAGGGGCAGCGGCTGTGTAGAACGAAAACACAAATCCTCAGGGGTGTGAGCGTTTCGAGATGAGTCGTATACATGTAAATGTTGGTCGTCAGTGACCGTGTGGCCTAATGGATAAGGCGTCGGACTTCGGCTCTGAAGATTACAGGTTCGAATGCTGTCACGCTTGTGTTTTTCCAGTTCTGAAAAAGAAACATACCGTTTTAATGTAGCAATTGAGCAGTACGAAACCGTCTGAATGTTGCTGTTGACCATTTTTTGCTTGGAGATGCTCTTGAGCTTGAAACACACACAGCAAGACCGGTGTTAACTAGCGAAATGGTCAGCAGAGTGCCGACACCGCGAGTTTTGACTGGCACTTGCACATCTAAAACAACGTCGGAAAGTAACTCGTTCGGCTTTTGAGTCACATAAAGTATGTGTGTTAATTTTGACGCCACTAGCTCTGCTTGTTGTCATGCAATTTCTTTGCCTCTCAGAAATGATTATGACATAAAAGTGAAGTGCGTGACGAGTGTGACGTTAGGAAAACATTAGGCAGCATGGAGAGATGCTGTATGGGACCACCCAACCCAAACGAGTACTGTGTGACGTGCTACCCGGCAAATATTCACCGAGGTAGCCGGCTATCTCAGTCGGTAGAGCGTCAGACACTTAATCCCAGGGTCGTGGGTTCGAGCCAGACGCTGGGCGAAACGGAATTTTGTTCCGCTGCAGGTGTAAATTACCGTTTTTCTGATTAACGAGATTTAATGGAAATAGCAACTTTAAACTTTGCCTACGTCTCTGTCAGTCGCAAGGAAACTGTATTTGAAGGTGAAGGTGATTTTGTAGACATGTGTAAAAGACATGTTCTGAAATGCAAGTGTTGTGGTTTGGAGAGCACATCGGTTACGTGTCAGATGTGTAGCCAAGCAGTAATTTGTCGCCATAGCTGCAAATATTAGCCGATAATATGAATTGTTGTCAGCTAAAGTCTGATGATGCAGACGACCGTAAGGACGAAGTAAGCAAGAGTACCGCTAGGCCGCGCCTCTTTAGCTCAGTGGTAGAGCACTGGTCTAATAAACCAGGGGTCGTAATTTCCATTCTCACAGGAGAAAGATGAATTTTGGAAATCAGTTGCGCGTCGTGGCCGTATAGCAAACAGTACCTGTGATGACGAACAATTAGCGACAGGCGTTTTTTTAAGATTTACTCTCAGATGTGATTAAGGCGAATGGCGCAGATAAAGCATTTGCCAAAGCGGTACAGCATAAGGTGGGACGAGGCAGTCTGAATTACATTTTATAGATGTATTTCTCACATATCTCAGAGTCTCTCGCGATCTTCGTCGTCGTCATCGTCGTCGTCGTCGTCGTCGTCGTCGTCGTCGTCGTCGCCGCCGCCGCTTCTGCAGAAGTAGCAAATGGCCATCGTAGCAAATGCGGCGAGGGACGGCCTGCCTTCGATTCCGAATGCACAAAGTGTGTGGTCTTGTTTCTCAGTCTATATTTGGTCGGTCTCGTCAGAGGTTGAATGTAACGAATGGGTGGGAAAGAGCAAGGGGCAGCGGCTGTGTAGAACGAAAACACAAATCCTCAGGGGTGTGAGCGTTTCGAGATGAGTCGTATACATGTAAATGTTGGTCGTCAGTGACCGTGTGGCCTAATGGATAAGGCGTCGGACTTCGGCTCTGAAGATTACAGGTTCGAATGCTGTCACGCTTGTGTTTTTCCAGTTCTGAAAAAGAAACATACCGTTTTAATGTAGCAATTGAGCAGTACGAAACCGTCTGAATGTTGCTGTTGACCATTTTTTGCTTGGAGATGCTCTTGAGCTTGAAACACACACAGCAAGACCGGTGTTAACTAGCGAAATGGTCGGCAGAGTGCCGACACCGCGAGTTTTGACTGGCACTTGCACATCTAAAACAACGTCGGAAAGTAACTCGTTCGGCTTTTGAGTCACATAAAGTATGTGTGTTAATTTTGACGCCACTAGCTCTGCTTGTTGTCATGCAATTTCTTTGCCTCTCAGAAATGATTATGACATAAAAGTGAAGTGCGTGACGAGTGTGACGTTAGGAAAACATTAGGCAGCATGGAGAGATGCTCTATGGGACCACCCAACCCAAACGAGTACGGTGTGACGTGCTACCCGGCAAATATTCACCGAGGTAGCCGGCTATCTCAGTCGGTAGAGCGTCAGACACTTAATCCCAGGGTCGTGGGTTCGAGCCAGACGCTGGGCGAAACGGAATTTTGTTCCGCTGCAGGTGTAAATTACCGTTTTTCTGATTAACGAGATTTAATGGAAATAGCAACTTTAAACTTTGCCTACGTCTCTGTCAGTCGCAAGGAAACTGTATTTGAAGGCGAAGGTGATTTTGTAGACATGTGTAAAAGACATGTTCTGAAATGCAAGTGTTGTGGTTTGGAGAGCACATCGGTTACGTGTCAGATGTGTAGCCAAGCAGTAATTTGTCGCCATAGCTGCAAATATTAGCCGATAATATGAATTGTTGTCAGCTAAAGTCTGATGATGCAGACGACCGTAAGGACGAAGTACCCAAGAGTACCGCTAGGCCGCACCTCTTTAGCTCAGTGGTAGAGCACTGGTCTAATAAACCAGGGGTCGTAAGTTCCATCCTCACAGGAGAAAGATGAATTTTGGAAATCAGTTGCGCGACTGGCCGTATAGCAAACAGTACCTGTGATGACGAACAATTAGCGACAGGCGTTTTTTTAAGATTTACTCTCAGATGTGATTAAGGCGAATGGCGCAGATAAAGCATTTGCCAAAGCGGTACAGCATAAGGTGGGACGAGGCAGTCTGAATTACATTTTATAGATGTATTTCTCACATATCTCAGAGTCTCTCGCGATCTTCGTCGTCGTCGTCGTCGTCGTCGCCGCCGCCGCTTCTGCAGAAGTAGCAAATGGCCATCGTAGCAAATGCGGCGAGGGACGGCCTGCCTTCGATTCCGAATGCACAAATTGTGTGGTCTTGTTTCTCAGTCTATATTTGGTCGGTCTCGTCAGAGGTTGAATGTAACGAATGGGTGGGAAAGAGCAAGGGGCAGCGGCTGTGTAGAACGAAAACACAAATCCTCAGGGGTGTGAGCGTTTCGAGATGAGTCGTATACATGTAAATGTTGGTCGTCAGTGACCGTGTGGCCTAATGGATAAGGCGTCGGACTTCGGCTCTGAAGATTACAGGTTCGAATGCTGTCACGCTTGTGTTTTTCCAGTTCTGAAAAAGAAACATACCGTTTTAATGTAGCAATTGAGCAGTACGAAACCGTCTGAATGTTGCTGTTGACCATTTTTTGCTTGGAGATGCTCTTGAGCTTGAAACACACACAGCAAGACCGGTGTTAACTAGCGAAATGGTCAGCAGAGTGCCGACACCGCGAGTTTTGACTGGCACTTGCACATCTAAAACAACGTCGGAAAGTAACTCGTTCGGCTTTTGAGTCACATAAAGTATGTGTGTTACTTTTGACGCCACTAGCTCTGCTTGTTGTCATGCAATTTCTTTGCCTCTCAGAAATGATTATGACATAAAAGTGAAGTGCGTGACGAGTGTGACGTTAGGAAAACATTAGGCAGCATGGAGAGATGCTGTATGGGACCACCCAACCCAAACGAGTACTGTGTGACGTGCTACCCGGCAAATATTCACCGAGGTAGCCGGCTATCTCAGTCGGTAGAGCGTCAGACACTTAATCCCAGGGTCGTGGGTTCGAGCCAGACGCTGGGCGAAACGGAATTTTGTTCCGCTGCAGGTGTAAATTACCGTTTTTCTGATTAACGAGATTTAATGGAAATAGCAACTTTAAACTTTGCCTACGTCTCTGTCAGTCGCAAGGAAACTGTATTTGAAGGTGAAGGTGATTTTGTAGACATGTGTAAAAGACATGTTCTGAAATGCAAGTGTTGTGGTTTGGAGAGCACATCGGTAACGTGTCAGATGTGTAGCCAAGCAGTAATTTGTCGCCATAGATGCAAATATTAGCCGATAATATGAATTGTTGTCAGCTAAAGTCTGATGATGCAGACGACCGTAAGGACGAAGTAAGCAAGAGTACCGCTAGGCCGCGCCTCTTTAGCTCAGTGGTAGAGCACTGGTCTAATAAACCAGGGGTCGTAATTTCCATTCTCACAGGAGAAAGATGAATTTTGGAAATCAGTTGCGCGTCGTGGCCGTATAGCAAACAGTACCTGTGATGACGAACAATTAGCGACAGGCGTTTTTTTAAGATTTACTCTCAGATGTGATTAAGGCGAATGGCGCAGATAAAGCATTTGCCAAAGCGGTACAGCATAAGGTGGGACGAGGCAGTCTGAATTACATTTTATAGATGTATTTCTCACATATCTCAGAGTCTCTCGCGATCTTCGTCGTCGTCGTCGTCGTCGTCGTCGTCGTCGTCGTCGTCGTCGTCGCCGCCGCCGCTTCTGCAGAAGTAGCAAATGGCCATCGTAGCAAATGCGGCGAGGGACGGCCTGCCTTCGATTCCGAATGCACAAAGTGTGTGGTCTTGTTTCTCAGTCTATATTTGGTCGGTCTCGTCAGAGGTTGAATGTAACGAATGGGTGGGAAAGAGCAAGGGGCAGCGGCTGTGTAGAACGAAAACACAAATCCTCAGGGGTGTGAGCGTTTCGAGATGAGTCGTATACATGTAAATGATGGTCGTCAGTGACCGTGTGGCCTAATGGATAAGGCGTCGGACTTCGGCTCTGAAGATTACAGGTTCGAATGCTGTCACGCTTGTGTTTTTCCAGTTCTGAAAAAGAAACATACCGTTTTAATGTAGCAATTGAGCAGTACGAAACCGTCTGAATGTTGCTGTTGACCATTTTTTGCTTGGAGATGCTCTTGAGCTTGAAACACACACAGCAAGACCGGTGTTAACTAGCGAAATGGTCGGCAGAGTGCCGACACCGCGAGTTTTGACTGGCACTTGCACATCTAAAACAACGTCGGAAAGTAACTCGTTCGGCTTTTGAGTCACATAAAGTATGTGTGTTAATTTTGACGCCACTAGCTCTGCTTGTTGTCATGCAATTTCTTTGCCTCTCAGAAATGATTATGACATAAAAGTGAAGTGCGTGACGAGTGTGACGTTAGGAAAACATTAGGCAGCATGGAGAGATGCTGTATGGGACCACCCAACCCAAACGAGTACTGTGTGACGTGCTACCCGGCAAATATTCACCGAGGTAGCCGGCTATCTCAGTCGGTAGAGCGTCAGACACTTAATCCCAGGGTCGTGGGTTCGAGCCAGACGCTGGGCGAAACGGAATTTTGTTCCGCTGCAGGTGTAAATTACCGTTTTTCTGATTAACGAGATTTAATGGAAATAGCAACTTTAAACTTTGCCTACGTCTCTGTCAGTCGCAAGGAAACTGTATTTGAAGGCGAAGGTGATTTTGTAGACATGTGTACAAGACATGTTCTGAAATGCAAGTGTTGTGGTTTGGAGAGCACATCGGTTACGTGTCAGATGTGTAGCCAAGCAGTAATTTGTCGCCATAGCTGCAAATATTAGCCGATAATATGAATTGTTGTCAGCTAAAGTCTGATGATGCAGACGACCGTAAGGACGAAGTACCCAAAAGTACCGCTAGGCCGCACCTCTTTAGCTCAGTGGTAGAGCACTGGTCTAATAAACCAGGGGTCGTAAGTTCCATCCTCACAGGAGAAAGATGAATTTTGGAAATCAGTTGCGCGACTGGCCGTATAGCAAACAGTACCTGTGATGACGAACAATTAGCGACAGGCGTTTTTTTAAGATTTACTCTCAGATGTGATTAAGGCGAATGGCGCAGATAAAGCATTTGCCAAAGCGGTACAGCATAAGGTGGGACGAGGCAGTCTGAATTACATTTTATAGATGTATTTCTCACATATCTCAGAGTCTCTCGCGATCTTCGTCGTCGTCGTCGTCGTCGCCGCCGCCGCTTCTGCAGAAGTAGCAAATGGCCATCGTAGCAAATGCGGCGAGGGACGGCCTGCCTTCGATTCCGAATGCACAAATTGTGTGGTCTTGTTTCTCAGTCTATATTTGGTCGGTCTCGTCAGAGGTTGAATGTAACGAATGGGTGGGAAAGAGCAAGGGGCAGCGGCTGTGTAGAACGAAAACACAAATCCTCAGGGGTGTGAGCGTTTCGAGATGAGTCGTATACATGTAAATGTTGATCGTCAGTGACCGTGTGGTCTAATGGATAAGGCGTCGGACTTCGTATCTGAAGATTACAGGTTCGAATGCTGTCACGCTTGTGTTTTTCCAGTTCTGAAAAAGAAACATACCGTTTTAATGTAGCAATTGAGCAGTACGAAACCGTCTGAATGTTGCTGTTGACCATTTTTTGCTTGGAGATGCTCTTGAGCTTGAAACACACACAGCAAGACCGGTGTTAACTAACGAAATGGTCGGCAGAGTGCCGACACCGCGAGTTTTGACTGGCACTTGCACATCTAAAACAACGTCGGAAAGTAACTCGTTCGGCTTTTGAGTCACATAAAGTATGTGTGTTAATTTTGACGCCACTAGCTCTGCTTGTTGTCATGCAATTTCTTTGCCTCTCAGAAATGATTATGACATAAAAGTGAAGTACGTGACGAGTGTGACGTTAGGAAAACATTAGGCAGCATGGAGAGATTCTGTATGGGACCACAAAACCCAAACGAGTACTGTGTGACGTGCTACCCGGCAAGTATTCACCGAGGGAGCCGGCTATCTCAGTCGGTAGAGCGTCAGACACTTAATCCCAGTGTCGTGGGTTCGAGCCAGACGCTGGGCGGAACGGAATTTTGTTCCGCTGCAGGTGTAAATTACCGCTTTTCTGATTAACGAGATTTAATGGAAATAGCAACTTTAAACTTTGCCTACGTCTCTGTCAGTCGCAAGGAAACTGTATTTGAAGGTGAAGGTGATTTTGTAGACATGTGTGAAAGACATGTTCTGAAATGCAAGTGTTGTGGTTTGGAGGGCACATCGGTTACGTGTCAGATGTGTAGCCAAGCAGTAATTTGTCGCCATAGCTGCAAATATTAGCCGGTAATATGAAGTGTTGTCAGCTAAAGTCTGATGGTGCAGACGACCGTAACGACGAAGTACCCAAGAGTACCGCTAGGCCGCGCGTCTTTAGCTCAGTGGTAGAGCACTGGTCTAATAAACCAGGGGTTGTAAGTTCCATCCTCACAGGAGAAAGATGAATTTTGGAAATCAGTTGCGCGTCGTGGCCGTATAGCAAACAGTACGTGTGATGACGAACAATTAGCGACAGGCGTTTTTTTAAGATTTACTCTCAGATGTGATTAAGGCGAATGGCGCAGATAAAGCATTTGCCAAAGCGGTACAGCATAAGGTGGGACGAGGCAGTCTGAATTACATTTTATAGATGTATTTCTCACATATCTCAGAGCCTCTCGCGATCTTCGTCGTCGTCGTCGTCGTCGTCGTCGCCGCCGCCGCTTCTGCAGAAGTAGCAAATGGCCATCGTAGCAAATGCGGCGAGGGACGCCCTGCCTTCGATTCCGAATGCACAAAGTGTGTGGTCTTGTTTCTCAGTCTATATTTGGTCGGTCACGTCAGAGGTTGAATGTAACGAATGGGTGGGAAAGAGCAAGGGGCAGCGGCTGTGTAGAACGAAAACACAAATCCTCAGGGGTGTGAGCGTTTCGAGATGAGTCGTATACATGTAAATGTTGGTCGTCAGTGACCGTGTGGCCTAATGGATAAGGCGTCGGACTTCGGCTCTGAAGATTACAGGTTCGAATGCTGTCACGCTTGTGTTTTTCCAGTTCTGAAAAAGAAACATACCGTTTTAATGTAGCAATTGAGCAGTACGAAACCGTCTGAATGTTGCTGTTGACCATTTTTTGCTTGGAGATGCTCTTGAGCTTGAAACACACACAGCAAGACCGGTGTTAACTAACGAAATGGTCGGCAGAGTGCCGACACCGCGAGTTTTGACTGGCACTTGCACATCTAAAACAACGTCGGAAAGTAACTCGTTCGGCTTTTGAGTCACATAAAGTATGTGTGTTAATTTTGACTCCACTAGCTCTGCTTGTTGTCATGCAATTTCTTTGCCTCTCAGAAATGATTATGACATAAAAGTGAAGTGCGTGACGAGTGTGACGTTAGGAAAACATTAGGCAGCATGGAGAGATGCTGTATGGGACCACAAAACCCAAACGAGTACTGTGTGACGTGCTACCCGGCAAATATTCACCGAGGTAGCCGGCTATCTCAGTCGGTAGAGCGTCAGACACTTAATCCCAGGGTCGTGGGTTCGAGCCAGACGCTGGGCGAAACGGAATTTTGTTCCGCTGCAGGTGTAAATTACCGTTTTTCTGATTAACGAGATTTAATGGAAATAGCAACTTTAAACTTTGCCTACGTCTCTGTCAGTCGCAAGGAAACTGTATTTGAAGGTGAAGGTGATTTTGTAGACATGTGTAAAAGACATGTTCTGAAATGCAAGTGTTGTGGTTTGGAGAGCACATCGGTTACGTGTCAGATGTGTAGCCAAGCAGTAATTTGTCGCCATAGCTGCAAATATTAGCCGATAATATGAATTGTTGTCAGCTAAAGTCTGATGATGCAGACGACCGTAAGGACGAAGTACCCAAGAGTACCGCTAGGCCGCACCTCTTTAGCTCAGTGGTAGAGCACTGGTCCAATAAACCAGGGGTCGTAAGTTCCATCCTCACAGGAGAAAGATGAATTTTGGAAATCAGTTGCGCGTCGTGGCCGTATAGCAAACAGTACCTGTGATGACGAACAATTAGCGACAGGCGTTTTTTTAAGATTTACTCTCAGATGTGATTAAGGCGAATGGCGCAGATAAAGCATTTGCCAAAGCGGTACAGCATAAGGTGGGACGAGGCAGTCTGAATTACATTTTATAGATGTATTTCTCACATATCTCAGAGTCTCTCGCGATCTTCGTCGTCGTCGTCGTCGTCGTCGTCGTCGTCGTCGTCGTCGCTTCTGCAGAAGTAGCAAATGGCCATCGTAGCAAATGCGGCGAGGGACGGCCTGCCTTCGATTCCGAATGCACAAAGTGTGTGGTCTTGTTTCTCAGTCTATATTTGGTCGGTCTCGTCAGAGGTTGAATGTAACGAATGGGTGGGAAAGAGCAAGGGGCAGCGGCTGTGTAGAACGAAAACACAAATCCTCAGGGGTGTGAGCGTTTCGAGATGAGTCGTATACATGTAAATGTTGATCGTCAGTGACCGTGTGGCCTAATGGATAAGGCGTCGGACTTCGGCTCTGAAGATTACAGGTTCGAATGCTGTCACGCTTGTGTTTTTCCAGTTCTGAAAAAGAAACATACCGTTTTAATGTAGCAATTGAGCAGTACGAAACCGCCTGAATGTTGCTGTTGACCATTTTTTGCTTGGAGATGCTCTTGAGCTTGAAACACACACAGCAAGACCGGTGTTAACTAGCGAAATGGTCGGCAGAGTGCCGACACCGCGAGTTTTGACTCGCACTTGCACATCTAAAACAACGTCGGAAAGTAACTCGTTCGGCTTTTGAGTCACATAAAGTATGTGTGTTAATTTTGACGCCACTAGCTCTGCTTGTTGTCATGCAATTTCTTTGCCTCTCAGAAATGATTATGACATAAAAGTGAAGTGCGTGACGAGTGTGACGTTAGGAAAACATTAGGCAGCATGGAGAGATGCTGTATGGGACCACCCAACCCAAACGAGTACTGTGTGACGTGCTACCCGGCAAATATTCACCGAGGTAGCCGGCTATCTCAGTCGGTAGAGCGTCAGACACTTAATCCCAGGGTCGTGGGTTCGAGCCAGACGCTGGGCGATACGGAATTTTGTTCCGCTGCAGGTGTAAATTACCGTTTTTCTGATTAACGAGATTGAATGGAAATAGCAACTTTAAACTTTGCCTACGTCTCTGTCAGTCGCAAGGAAACTGTATTTGAAGGTGAAGGTGATTTTGTAGACATGTGTAAAAGACTTGTTCTGAAATGCAAGTGTTGTGGTTTCGAGAGCACATCGGATACGTGTCAGATGTGTAGCCAAGCAGTAATTTGTCGCCATAGCTGCAAATATTAGCCAATAATATGAATTGTTGTCAGCTAAAGTCTGATGATGCAGACGACCGTAAGGACGAAGTAAGCAAGAGTACCGCTAGGCCGCGCCACTTTAGGTCAGTGGTAGAGCACTGGTCTAATAAACCAGGGGTCGTAAGTTCCATTCTCACAGGAGAAAGATGAATTTTGGAAATCAGTTGCGCGTCGTGGCCGTATAGCAAACAGTACCTGTGATGACGAACAATTAGCGACAGGCGTTTTTTTAAGATTTACTCTCAGATGTGATTAAGGCGAATGGCGCAGATAAAGCATTTGCCAAAGCGGTACAGCATAAGGTGGGACGAGGCAGTCTGAATTACATTTTATAGATGTATTTCTCACATATCTCAGAGTCTCTCGCGATCTTCGTCGTCGTCGTCGTCGTCGTCGTCGTCGTCGCCGCCGCTTCTGCAGAAGTAGCAAATGGCCATCGTAGCAAATGCGGCGAGGGACGGCCTGCCTTCGATTCCGAATGCACAAAGTGTGTGGTCTTGTTTCTCAGTCTATATTTGGTCGGTCTCGTCAGAGGTTGAATGTAACGAATGGGTGGGAAAGAGCAAGGGGCAGCGGCTGTGTAGAACGAAAACACAAATCCTCAGGGGTGTGAGCGTTTCGAGATGAGTCGTATACATGTAAATGTTGGTCGTCAGTGACCGTGTGGCCTAATGGATAAGGCGTCGGACTTCGGCTCTGAAGATTACAGGTTCGAATGCTGTCACGCTTGTGTTTTTCCAGTTCTGAAAAAGAAACATACCGTTTTAATGTAGCAATTGAGCAGTACGAAACCGTCTGAATGTTGCTGTTGACCATTTTTTGCTTGGAGATGCTCTTGAGCTTGAAACACACACAGCAAGACCGGTGTTAACTAGCGAAATGGTCGGCAGAGTGCCGACACCGCGAGTTTTGACTGGCACTTGCACATCTAAAACAACGTCGGAAAGTAACTCGTTCGGCTTTTGAGTCACATAAAGTATGTGTGTTAATTTTGACGCCACTAGCTCTGCTTGTTGTCATGCAATTTCTTTGCCTCTCAGAAATGATTATGACATAAAAGTGAAGTGCGTGACGAGTGTGACGTTAGGAAAACATTAGGCAGCATGGAGAGATGCTCTATGGGACCACCCAACCCAAACGAGTACTGTGTGACGTGCTACCCGGCAGATATTCACCGAGGTAGCCGGCTATCTCAGTCGGTAGAGCGTCAGACACTTAATCCCAGGGTCGTGGGTTCGAGCCAGACGCTGGGCGAAACGGAATTTTGTTCCGCTGCAGGTGTAAATTACCGTTTTTCTGATTAACGAGATTTAATGGAAATAGCAACTTTAAACTTTGCCTACGTCTCTGTCAGTCGCAAGGAAACTGTATTTGAAGGCGAAGGTGATTTTGTAGACATGTGTAAAAGACATGTTGTGAAATGCAAGTGTTGTGGTTTGGAGAGCACATCGGTTACGTGTCAGATGTGTAGCCAAGCAGTAATTTGTCGCCATAGCTGCAAATATTAGCCGATAATATGAATTGTTGTCAGCTAAAGTCTGATGATGCAGACGACCGTAAGGACGAAGTACCCAAAAGTACCGCTAGGCCGCACCTCTTTAGCTCAGTGGTAGAGCACTGGTCTAATAAACCAGGGGTCGTAAGTTCCATCCTCACAGGAGAAAGATGAATTTTGGAAATCAGTTGCGCGACTGGCCGTATAGCAAACAGTACCTGTGATGACGAACAATTAGCGACAGGCGTTTTTTTAAGATTTCTCTCAGATGTGATTAAGGCGAATGGCGCAGATAAAGCATTTGCCAAAGCGGTACAGCATAAGGTGGGACGAGGCAGTCTGAATTACATTTTATAGATGTATTTCTCACATATCTCAGAGTCTCTCGCGATCTTCGTCGTCGTCGTCGTCGTCGCCGCCGCCGCTTCTGCAGAAGTAGCAAATGGCCATCGTAGCAAATGCGGCGAGGGACGGCCTGCCTTCGATTCCGAATGCACAAATTGTGTGGTCTTGTTTCTCAGTCTATATTTGGTCGGTCTCGTCAGAGGTTGAATGTAACGAATGGGTGGGAAAGAGCAAGGGGCAGCGGCTGTGTAGAACGAAAACACAAATCCTCAGGGGTGTGAGCGTTTCGAGATGAGTCGTATACATGTAAATGTTGATCGTCAGTGACCGTGTGGTCTAATGGATAAGGCGTCGGACTTCGTATCTGAAGATTACAGGTTCGAATGCTGTCACGCTTGTGTTTTTCCAGTTCTGAAAAAGAAACATACCGTTTTAATGTAGCAATTGAGCAGTACGAAACCGTCTGAATGTTGCTGTTGACCATTTTGTGCTTGGAGATGCTCTTGAGCTTGAAACACACACAGCAAGACCGGTGTTAACTAACGAAATGGTCGGCAGAGTGCCGACACCGCGAGTTTTGACTGGCACTTGCACATCTAAAACAACGTCGGAAAGTAACTCGTTCGGCTTTGAGTCACATAAAGTATGTGTGTTACTTTTGACGCCACTAGCTCTGCTTGTTGTCATGCAATTTCTTTGCCTCTCAGAAATGATTATGACATAAAAGTGAAGTACGTGACGAGTGTGACGTTAGGAAAACATTAGGCAGCATGGAGAGATTCTGTATGGGACCACAAAACCCAAACGAGTACTGTGTGACGTGCTACCCGGCAAGTATTCACCGAGGGAGCCGGCTGTCTCAGTCGGTAGAGCGTCAGACACTTAATCCCAGGGTCGTGGGTTCGAGCCAGACGCTGGGCGGAACGGAATTTTGTTCCGCTGCAGGTGTAAATTACCGTTTTTCTGATTAACGAGATTTAATGGAAATAGCAACTTTAAACTTTGCCTACGTCTCTGTCAGTCGCAAGGAAACTGTATTTGAAGGTGAAGGTGATTTTGTAGACGTGTGTGAAAGATATGTTCTGAAATGCAAGTGTTGTGGTTTGGAGGGCACATCGGTTACGTGTCAGATGTGTAGCCAAGCAGTAATTTGTCGCCATAGCTGCAAATATTAGCCGGTAATATGAAGTGTTGTCAGCTAAAGTCTGATGGTGCAGACGACCGTAAGGACGAAGTACCCAAGAGTACCGCTAGGCCGCGCCTCTTTAGCTCAGTGGTAGAGCACTGGTCTAATAAACCAGGGGTTGTAAGTTCCATCCTCACAGGAGAAAGATGAATTTTGGAAATCAGTTGCGCGTCGTGGCCGTATAGCAAACAGTACCTGTGATGACGAACAATTAGCGACAGGCGTTTTTTTAAGATTTACTCTCAGATGTGATTAAGGCGAATGGCGCAGATAAAGCATTTGCCAAAGCGGTACAGCATAAGGTGGGACGAGGCAGTCTGAATTACATTTTATAGATGTATTTCTCACATATCTCAGAGTCTCTCGCGATCTTCGTCGTCGTCGTCGTCGTCGTCGTCGTCGTCGTCGTCGTCGTCGCCGCCGCTTCTGCAGAAGTAGCAAATGGCCATCGTAGCAAATGCGGCGAGGGACGGCCTGCCTTCGATTCCGAATGCACAAAGTGTGTGGTCTTGTTTCTCAGTCTATATTTGGTCGGTCTCGTCAGAGGTTGAATGTAACGAATGGGTGGGAAAGAGCAAGGGGCAGCGGCTGTGTAGAACGAAAACACAAATCCTCAGGGGTGTGAGCGTTTCGAGATGAGTCGTATACATGTAAATGTTGGTCGTCAGTGACCGTGTGGCCTAATGGATAAGGCGTCGGACTTCGGCTCTGAAGATTACAGGTTCGAATGCTGTCACGCTTGTGTTTTTCCAGTTCTGAAAAAGAAACATACCGTTTTAATGTAGCAATTGAGCAGTACGAAACCGTCTGAATGTTGCTGTTGACCATTTTTTGCTTGGAGATGCTCTTGAGCTTGAAACACACACAGCAAGACCGGTGTTAACTAGCGAAATGGTCGGCAGAGTGCCGACACCGCGAGTTTTGACTGGCACTTGCACATCTAAAACAACGTCGGAAAGTAACTCGTTCGGCTTTTGAGTCACATAAAGTATGTGTGTTAATTTTGACGCCACTAGCTCTGCTTGTTGTCATGCAATTTCTTTGCCTCTCAGAAATGATTATGACATAAAAGTGAAGTGCGTGACGAGTGTGACGTTAGGAAAACATTAGGCAGCATGGAGAGATGCTGTATGGGACCACCCAACCCAAACGAGTACTGTGTGACGTGCTACCCGGCAAATATTCACCGAGGTAGCCGGCTATCTCAGTCGGTAGAGCGTCAGACACTTAATCCCAGGGTCGTGGGTTCGAGCCAGACGCTGGGCGAAACGGAATTTTGTTCCGCTGCAGGTGTAAATTACCGTTTTTCTGATTAACGAGATTTAATGGAAATAGCAACTTTAAACTTTGCCTACGTCTCTGTCAGTCGCAAGGAAACTGTATTTGAAGGTGAAGGTGATTTTGTAGACATGTGTAAAAGACTTGTTCTGAAATGCAAGTGTTGTGGTTTCGAGAGCACATCGGATACGTGTCAGATGTGTAGCCAAGCAGTAATTTGTCGCCATAGCTGCAAATATTAGCCGATAATATGAATTGTTGTCAGCTAAAGTCTGATGATGCAGACGACCGTAAGGACGAAGTAAGCAAGAGTACCGCTAGGCCGCGCCTCTTTAGGTCAGTGGTAGAGCACTGGTCTAATAAACCAGGGGTCGTAAGTTCCATTCTCACAGGAGAAAGATGAATTTTGGAAATCAGTTGCGCGTCGTGGCCGTATAGCAAACAGTACCTGTGATGACGAACAATTAGCGACAGGCGTTTTTTAAGATTTACTCTCAGATGTGATTAAGGCGAATGGCGCAGATAAAGCATTTGCCAAAGCGGTACAGCATAAGGTGGGACGAGGCAGTCTGAATTACATTTTATAGATGTATTTCTCACATATCTCAGAGCCTCTCGCGATCTTCGTCGTCGTCGTCGTCGCCGCAGCCGCTTCTGCAGAAGTAGCAAACGGCCATCGTAGCAAATGCGGCGAGGGACGCCCTGCCTTCGAATCCGAATGCACAAAGTGTGTGGTCTTGTTTCTCAGTCTATATTTGGTCGGTCTCGTCAGAGGTTGAATGTAACGAATAAGTGGGAAAGAGCAAGGGGCAGCGGCTGTGTAGAACGAAAACACAAATCCTCAGGGGTGTGAGCGTTTCGAGATGAGTCGTATACATGTAAATGTTGGTCGTCAGTGACCGTGTGGCCTAATGGATAAGGCGTCGGACTTCGGCTCTGAAGATTACAGGTTCGAATGCTGTCACGCTTGTGTTTTTCCAGTTCTGAAAAAGAAACATACCGTTTTAATGTAGCAATTGAGCAGTACGAAACCGTCTGAATGTTGCTGTTGACCATTTTTTGCTTGGAGATGCTCTTGAGCTTGAAACACACACAGCAAGACCGGTGTTAACTAGCGAAATGGTCGGCAGAGTGCCGACACCGCGAGTTTTGACTGGCACTTGCACATCTAAAACAACGTCGGAAAGTAACTCGTTCGGCTTTTGAGTCACATAAAGTATGTGTGTTAATTTTGACGCCACTAGCTCTGCTTGTTGTCATGCAATTTCTTTGCCTCTCAGAAATGATTATGACATAAAAGTGAAGTGCGTGACGAGTGTGACGTTAGGAAAACATTAGGCAGCATGGAGAGATGCTGTATGGGACCACCCAACCCAAACGAGTACTGTGTGACGTGCTACCCGGCAAATATTCACCGAGGTAGCCGGCTATCTCAGTCGGTAGAGCGTCAGACACTTAATCCCAGGGTCGTGGGTTCGAGCCAGACGCTGGGCGAAACGGAATTTTGTTCCGCTGCAGGTGTAAATTACCGTTTTTCTGATTAACGAGATTTAATGGAAATAGCAACTTTAAACTTTGCCTACGTCTCTGTCAGTCGCAAGGAAACTGTATTTGAAGGTGAAGGTGATTTTGTAGACATGTGTAAAAGACATGTTCTGAAATGCAAGTGTTGTGGTTTCGAGAGCACATCGGTTACGTGTCAGATGTGTAGCCAAGCAGTAATTTGTCGCCATAGCTGCAAATATTAGCCGATAATATGAATTGTTGTCAGCTAAAGTCTGATGATGCAGACGACCGTAAGGACGAAGTAAGCAAGAGTACCGCTAGGCCGCACCTCTTTAGGTCAGTGGTAGAGCACTGGTCTAATAAACCAGGGGTCGTAAGTTCCATTCTCACAGGAGAAAGATGAATTTTGGAAATCAGTTGCGCGTCGTGGCCGTATAGCAAACAGTACCTATGATGACGAACAATTAGCGACAGGCGTTTTTTTAAGATTTACTCTCAGATGTGATTAAGGCGAATGGCGCAGATAAAGCATTTGCCAAAGCGGTACAGCATAAGGTGGGACGAGGCAGTCTGAATTACATTTTATAGATGTATTTCTCACATATCTCAGAGTCTCTCGCGATCTTCGTCGTCGTCGTCGTCGTCATCGTCGTCGTCGTCGTCGTCGTCGTCGTCGCCGCCGCCGCTTCTGCAGAAGTAGCAAATGGCCATCGTAGCAAATGCGGCGAGGGACGACCTGCCTTCGATTCCGAATGCAGAAAGTGTGTGGTCTTGTTTCTCAGTCTATATTTGGTCGGTCTCGTCAGAGGTTGAATGTAACGAATGGGTGGGAAAGAGCAAGGGGCAGCGGCTGTGTAGAACGAAAACACAAATCCTCAGGGGTGTGAGCGTTTCGAGATGAGTCGTATACATGTAAATGTTGGTCGTCAGTGACCGTGTGGCCTAATGGATAAGGCGTCGGACTTCGGCTCTGAAGATTACAGGTTCGAATGCTGTCACGCTTATGTTTTTCCAGTTCTGAAAAAGAAACATACCGTTTTAATGTAGCAATTGAGCAGTACGAAACCGTCTGAATGTTGCTGTTGACCATTTTTTGCTTGGAGATGCTCTTGAGCTTGAAACACACACAGCAAGACCGGTGTTAACTAGCGAAATGGTCGGCAGAGTGCCGACACCGCGAGTTTTGACTGGCACTTGCACATCTAAAACAACGTCGGAAAGTAACTCGTTCGGCTTTTGAGTCACATAAAGTATGTGTGTTAATTTTGACGCCACTAGCTCTGCTTGTTGTCATGCAATTTCTTTGCCTCTCAGAAATGATTATGACATAAAAGTGAAGTGCGTGACGAGTGTGACGTTAGGAAAACATTAGGCAGCATGGAGAGATGCTGTATGGGACCACCCAACCCAAACGAGTACTGTGTGACGTGCTACCCGGCAAATATTCACCGAGGTAGCCGGCTATCTCAGTCGGTAGAGCGTCAGACACTTAATCCCAGGGTCGTGGGTTCGAGCCAGACGCTGGGCGAAACGGAATTTTGTTCCGCTGCAGGTGTAAATTACCGTTTTTCTGATTAACGAGATTTAATGGAAATAGCAACTTTAAACTTTGCCTACGTCTCTGTCAGTCGCAAGGAAACTGTATTTGAAGGCGAAGGTGATTTTGTAGACATGTGTACAAGACATGTTCTGAAATGCAAGTGTTGTGGTTTGGAGAGCACATCGGTTACGTGTCAGATGTGTAGCCAAGCAGTAATTTGTCGCCATAGCTGCAAATATTAGCCGATAATATGAATTGTTGTCAGCTAAAGTCTGATGATGCAGACGACCGTAAGGACGAAGTACCCAAGAGTACCGCTAGGCCGCACCTCTTTAGCTCAGTGGTAGAGCACTGGTCTAATAAAACAGGGGTCGTAAGTTCCATCCTCACAGGAGAAAGGTGAATTTTGGAAATCAGTTGCGCGTCGTGGCCGTATAGCAAACAGTACCTGTGATGACGAACAATTAGCGACAGGCGTTTTTTTAAGATTTACTCTCAGATGTGATTAAGGCGAATGGCGCAGATAAAGCATTTGCCAAAGCGGTACAGCATAAGGTGGGACGAGGCAGTCTGAATTACATTTTATAGATGTATTTCTCACATATCTCAGAGTCTCTCGCGATCTTCGTCGTCGTCGTCGTCGTCGTCGTCGTCGTCGCCGCCGCTTCTGCAGAAGTAGCAAATGGCCATCGTAGCAAATGCGGCGAGGGACGGCCTGCCTTCGATTCCGAATGCACAAATTGTGTGGTCTTGTTTCTCAGTCTATATTTGGTCGGTCTCGTCAGAGGTTGAATGTAACGAATGGGTGGGAAAGAGCAAGGGGCAGCGGCTGTGTAGAACGAAAACACAAATCCTCAGGGGTGTGAGCGTTTCGAGATGAGTCGTATACATGTAAATGTTGATCGTCAGTGACCGTGTGGTCTAATGGATAAGGCGTCGGACTTCGTATCTGAAGATTACAGGTTCGAATGCTGTCACGCTTGTGTTTTTCCAGTTCTGAAAAAGAAACATACCGTTTTAATGTAGCAATTGAGCAGTACGAAACCGTCTGAATGTTGCTGTTGACCATTTTTTGCTTGGAGATGCTCTTGAGCTTGAAACACACACAGCAAGACCGGTGTTAACTAACGAAATGGTCGGCAGAGTGCCGACACCGCGAATTTTGACTGGCACTTGCACATCTAAAACAACGTCGGAAAGTAACTCGTTCGGCTTTTGAGTCACATAAAGTATGTGTGTTAATTTTGACGCCACTAGCTCTGCTTGTTGTCATGCAATTTCTTTGCCTCTCAGAAATGATTATGACATAAAAGTGAAGTACGTGACGAGTGTGACGTTAGGAAAACATTAGGCAGCATGGAGAGATTCTGTATGGGACCACAAAACCCAAACGAGTACTGTGTGACGTGCTACCCGGCAAGTATTCACCGAGGGAGCCGGCTATCTCAGTCGGTAGAGCGTCAGACTCTTAATACCAGGGTCGTGGGTTCGAGCCAGACGCTGGGCGGAACGGAATTTTGTTCCGCTGCAGGTGTAAATTACCGTTTTTCTGATTAACGAGATTTAATGGAAATAGCAACTTTAAACTTTGCCTACGTCTCTGTCAGTCGCAAGGAAACTGTATTTGAAGGTGAAGGTGATTTTGTAGACATGTGTGAAAGACATGTTCTGAAATGCAAGTGTTGTGGTTTGGAGGGCACATCGGTTACGTGTCAGATGTGTAGCCAAGCAGTAATTTGTCGCCATAGCTGCAAATATTAGCCGGTAATATGAAGTGTTGTCAGCTAAAGTCTGATGGTGCAGACGACCGTAAGGACTAAGTACCCAAGAGTACCGCTAGGCCGCGCCTCTTTAGCTCAGTGGTAGAGCACTGGTCTAATAAACCAGGGGTTGTAAGTTCCATCCTCACAGGAGAAAGATGAATTTTGGAAATCAGTTGCGCGTCGTGGCCGTATAGCAAACAGTACCTGTGATGACGAACAATTAGCGACAGGCGTTTTTTTAAGATTTACTCTCAGATGTGATTAAGGCGAATGGCGCAGATAAAGCATTTGCCAAAGCGGTACAGCATAAGGTGGGACGAGGCAGTCTGAATTACATTTTATAGATGTATTTCTCACATATCTCAGAGCCTCTCGCGATCTTCGTCGTCGTCGTCGTCGTCGTCGCCGCCGCCGCTTCTGCAGAAGTAGCAAATGGCCATCGTAGCAAATGCGGCGAGGGACGCCCTGCCTTCGATTCCGAATGCACAAAGTGTGTGGTCTTGTTTCTCAGTCTATATTTGGTCGGTCACGTCAGAGGTTGAATGTAACGAATAGGTGGGAAAGAGCAAGGGGCAGCGGCTGTGTAGAACGAAAACACAAATCCTCAGGGGTGTGAGCGTTTCGAGATGAGTCGTATACATGTAAATGTTGGTCGTCAGTGACCGTGTGGCCTAATGGATAAGGCGTCGGACTTCGGCTCTGAAGATTACAGGTTCGAATGCTGTCACGCTTGTGTTTTTCCAGTTCTGAAAAAGAAACATACCGTTTTAATGTAGCAATTGAGCAGTACGAAACCGTCTGAATGTTGCTGTTGACCATTTTTTGCTTGGAGATGCTCTTGAGCTTGAAACACACACAGCAAGACCGGTGTTAACTAACGAAATGGTCGGCAGAGTGCCGACACCGCGAGTTTTGACTGGCACTTGCACATCTAAAACAACGTCGGAAAGTAACTCGTTCGGCTTTTGAGTCACATAAAGTATGTGTGTTAATTTTGACGCCACTAGCTCTGCTTGTTGTCATGCAATTTCTTTGCCTCTCAGAAATGATTATGACATAAAAGTGAAGTGCGTGACGAGTGTGACGTTAGGAAAACATTAGGCAGCATGGAGAGATGCTGTATGGGACCACAAAACCCAAACGAGTACTGTGTGACGTGCTACCCGGCAAATATTCACCGAGGTAGCCGGCTATCTCTGTCGGTAGAGCGTCAGACACTTAATCCCAGGGTCGTGGGTTCGAGCCAGACGCTGGGCGAAACGGAATTTTGTTCCGCTGCAGGTGTAAATTACCGTTTTTCTGATTAACGAGATTTAATGGAAATAGCAACTTTGAACTTTGCCTACGTCTCTGTCAGTCGCAAGGAAACTGTATTTGAAGGTGAAGGTGATTTTGTAGACATGTGTAAAAGACATGTTCTGAAACGCAAGTGTTGTGGTTTGGAGAGCACATCGGTTACGTGTCAGATGTGTAGCCAAGCAGTAATTTGTCGCCATAGCTGCAAATATTAGCCGATAATATGAATTGTTGTCAGCTAAAGTCTGATGATGCAGACGACCGTAAGGACGAAGTACCCAAGAGTACCGCTAGGCCGCACCTCTTTAGCTCAGTGGTAGAGCACTGGTCCAATAAACCAGGGGTCGTAAGTTCCATCCTCACAGGAGAAAAATGAATTTTGGAAATCAGTTGCGCGTCGTGGCCGTATAGCAAACAGTACCTGTGATGACGAACAATTAGCGACAGGCGTTTTTTTAAGATTTACTCTCAGATGTGATTAAGGCGAATGGCGCAGATAAAGCATTTGCCAAAGCGGTACAGCATAAGGTGGGACGAGGCAGTCTGAATTACATTTTATAGATGTATTTCTCACATATCTCAGAGTCTCTCGCGATCTTCGTCGTCGTCGTCGTCGTCGTCGTCGTCGCCGCCGCTTCTGCAGAAGTAGCAAATGGCCATCGTAGCAAATGCGGCGAGGGACGGCCTGCCTTCGATTCCGAATGCACAAATTGTGTGGTCTTGTTTCTCAGTCTATATTTGGTCGGTCTCGTCAGAGGTTGAATGTAACGAATGGGTGGGAAAGAGCAAGGGGCAGCGGCTGTGTAGAACGAAAACACAAATCCTCAGGGGTGTGAGCGTTTCGAGATGAGTCGTATACATGTAAATGTTGATCGTCAGTGACCGTGTGGTCTAATGGATAAGGCGTCGGACTTCGTATCTGAAGATTACAGGTTCGAATGCTGTCACGCTTGTGTTTTTCCAGTTCTGAAAAATAAACATACCGTTTTAATGTAGCAATTGAGCAGTACGAAACCGTCTGAATGTTGCTGTTGACCATTTTTTGCTTGGAGATGCTCTTGAGCTTGAAACACACACAGCAAGACCGGTGTTAACTAACGAAATGGTCGGCAGTGTGCCGACACCGCGAGTTTTGACTGGCACTTGCACATCTAAAACAACGTCGGAAAGTAACTCGTTCGGCTTTTGAGTCACATAAAGTATGTGTGTTAATTTTGACGCCACTAGCTCTGCTTGTTGTCATGCAATTTCTTTGCCTCTCAGAAATGATTATGACATAAAAGTGAAGTACGTGACGAGTGTGACGTTAGGAAAACATTAGGCAGCATGGAGAGATTCTGTATGGGACCACCCAACCCAAACGAGTACTGTGTGACGTGCTACCCGGCAAGTATTCACCGAGGTAGCCGGCTATCTCAGTCGGTAGAGCGTCAGACTCTTAATCCCAGGGTCGTGGGTTCGAGCCAGACGCTGGGCGGAACGGAATTTTGTTCCGCTGCAGGTGTAAATTACCGTTTTTCTGATTAACGAGATTTAATGGAAATAGCAACTTTAAACTTTGCCTACGTCTCTGTCAGTCGCAAGGAAACTGTATTTGAAGGTGAAGGTGATTTTGTAGACATGTGTGAAAGACATGTTCTGAAATGCAAGTGTTGTGGTTTGGAGAGCACATCGGTTACGTGTCAGATGTGTAGCCAAGCAGTAATTTGTCGCCATAGCTGCAAATATTAGCCGGTAATATGAAGTGTTGTCAGCTAAAGTCTGATGGTGCAGACGACCGTAAGGACGAAGTACCCAAGAGTACCGCTAGGCCGCGCCTCTTTAGCTCAGTGGTAGAGCACTGGTCTAATAAACCAGGGGTTGTAAGTTCCATCCTCACAGGAGAAAGATGAATTTTGGAAATCAGTTGCGCGTCGTGGCCGTATAGCAAACAGTACCTGTGATGACGAACAATTAGCGACAGGCGTTTTTTTAAGATTTACTCTCAGATGTGATTAAGGCGAATGGCGCAGATAAAGCATTTGCCAAAGCGGTACAGCATAAGGTGGGACGAGGCAGTCTGAATTACATTTTATAGATGTATTTCTCACGTATCTCAGAGTCTCTCGCGATCTTCGTCGTCGTCGTCGTCGTCGTCGTCGTCGCCGCCGCCGCTTCTGCAGAAGTAGCAAATGGCCATCGTAGCAAATGCGGCGAGGGACGCCCTGCCTTCGATTCCGAATGCACAAATTGTGTGGTCTTGTTTCTCAGTCTATATTTGGTCGGTCTCGTCAGAGGTTGAATGTAACGAATGGGTGGGAAAGAGCAAGGGGCAGCGGCTGTGTAGAACGAAAACACAAATCCTCAGGGGTGTGAGCGTTTCGAGATGAGTCGTATACATGTAAATGTTGATCGTCAGTGACCGTGTGGTCTAATGGATAAGGCGTCGGACTTCGTATCTGAAGATTACAGGTTCGAATGCTGTCACGCTTGTGTTTTTCCAGTTCTGAAAAAGAAACATACCGTTTTAATGTAGCAATTGAGCAGTACGAAACCGTCTGAATGTTGCTGTTGACCATTTTTTGCTTGGAGATGCTCTTGAGCTTGAAACACACACAGCAAGACCGGTGTTAACTAACGAAATGATCGGCAGAGTGCCGACACCGCGAGTTTTGACTGGCACTTGCACATCTAAAACAACGTCGGAAAGTAACTCGTTCGGCTTTTGAGTCACATAAAGTATGTGTGTTAATTTTGACGCCACTAGCTCTGCTTGTTGTCATGCAATTTCTTTGCCTCTCAGAAATGATTATGACATAAAAGTGAAGTACGTGACGAGTGTGACGTTAGGAAAACATTAGGCAGCATGGAGAGATTCTGTATGGGACCACCCAACCCAAACGAGTACTGTGTGACGTGCTACCCGGCAAGTATTCATCGAGGTAGCCGGCTATCTCAGTCGGTAGAGCGTCACACTCTTAATCCCAGGGTCGTGGGTTCGAGCCAGACGCTGGGCGGAACGGAATTTTGTTCCGCTGCAGGTGTAAATTACCGTTTTTCTGATTAACGAGATTTAATGTAAATAGCAACTTTAAACTTTGCCTACGTCTCTGTCAGTCGCAAGGAAACTGTATTTGAAGGTGAAGGTGATTTTGTAGACATGTGTGAAAGACATGTTCTGAAATGCAAGTGTTGTGGTTTGGAGAGCACATCGGTTACGTGTCAGATGTGTAGCCAAGCAGTAATTTGTCGCCATAGCTGCAAATATTAGCCGGTAATATGAAGTGTTGTCAGCTAAAGTCTGATGGTGCAGACGACCGTAAGGACGAAGTACCCAAGAGTACCGCTAGGCCGCGCCTCTTTAGCTCAGTGGTAGAGCACTGGTCTAATAAACCAGGGGTTGTAAGTTCCATCCTCACAGGAGAAAGATGAATTTTGGAAATCAGTTGCGCGTCGTGGCCGTATAGCAAACAGTACCTGTGATGACGAACAATTAGCGACAGGCGTTTTTTTAAGATTTACTCTCAGATGTGATTAAGGCGAATGGCGCAGATAAAGCATTTGCCAAAGCGGTACAGCATAAGGTGGGACGAGGCAGTCTGAATTACATTTTATAGATGTATTTCTCACGTATCTCAGAGTCTCTCGCGATCTTCGTCGTCGTCGTCGTCGTCGTCGTCGTCGCCGCCGCCGCTTCTGCAGAAGTAGCAAATGGCCATCGTAGCAAATGCGGCGAGGGACGCCCTGCCTTCGATTCCGAATGCACAAATTGTGTGGTCTTGTTTCTCAGTCTATATTTGGTCGGTCTCGTCAGAGGTTGAATGTAACGAATGGGTGGGAAAGAGCAAGGGGCAGCGGCTGTGTAGAACGAAAACACAAATCCTCAGGGGTGTGAGCGTTTCGAGATGAGTCGTATACATGTAAATGTTGATCGTCAGTGACCGTGTGGTCTAATGGATAAGGCGTCGGACTTCGTATCTGAAGATTACAGGTTCGAATGCTGTCACGCTTGTGTTTTTCCAGTTCTGAAAAAGAAACATACCGTTTTAATGTAGCAATTGAGCAGTACGAAACCGTCTGAATGTTGCTGTTGACCATTTTTTGCTTGGAGATGCTCTTGAGCTTGAAACACACACAGCAAGACCGGTGTTAACTAACGAAATGGTCGGCAGTGTGCCGACACCGCGAGTTTTGACTGGCACTTGCACATCTAAAACAACGTCGGAAAGTAACTCGTTCGGCTTTTGAGTCACATAAAGTATGTGTGTTAATTTTGACGCCACTAGCTCTGCTTGTTGTCATGCAATTTCTTTGCCTCTCAGAAATGATTATGACATAAAAGTGAAGTACGTGACGAGTGTGACGTTAGGAAAACATTAGGCAGCATGGAGAGATTCTGTATGGGACCACCCAACCCAAACGAGTACTGTGTGACGTGCTACCCGGCAAGTATTCACCGAGGTAGCCGGCTATCTCAGTCGGTAGAGCGTCAGACTCTTAATCCCAGGGTCGTGGGTTCGAGCCAGACGCTGGGCGGAACGGAATTTTGTTCCGCTGCAGGTGTAAATTACCGTTTTTCTGATTAACGAGATTTAATGGAAATAGCAACTTTAAACTTTGCCTACGTCTCTGTCAGTCGCAAGGAAACTGTATTTGAAGGTGAAGGTGATTTTGTAGGCATGTGTGAAAGACATGTTCTGAAATGCAAGTGTTGTGGTTTGGAGAGCACATCGGTTACGTGTCAGATGTGTAGCCAAGCAGTAATTTGTCGCCATAGCTGCAAATATTAGCCGGTAATATGAAGTGTTGTCAGCTAAAGTCTGATGGTGCAGACGACCGTAAGGACGAAGTACCCAAGAGTACCGCTAGGCCGCGCCTCTTTAGCTCAGTGGTAGAGCACTGGTCTAATAAACCAGGGGTTGTAAGTTCCATCCTCACAGGAGAAAGATGAATTTTGGAAATCAGTTGCGCGTCGTGGCCGTATAGCAAACAGTACCTGTGATGACGAACAATTAGCGACAGGCGTTTTTTTAAGATTTACTCTCAGATGTGATTAAGGCGAATGGCGCAGATAAAGCATTTGCCAAAGCGGTACAGCATAAGGTGGGACGAGGCAGTCTGAATTACATTTTATAGATGTATTTCTCACGTATCTCAGAGTCTCTCGCGATCTTCGTCGTCGTCGTCGTCGTCGTCGTCGTCGTCGCCGCCGCTTCTGCAGAAGTAGCAAATGGCCATCGTAGCAAATGCGGCGAGGGACGCCCTGCCTTCGATTCCGAATGCACAAATTGTGTGGTCTTGTTTCTCAGTCTATATTTGGTCGGTCTCGTCAGAGGTTGAATGTAACGAATGGGTGGGAAAGAGCAAGGGGCAGCGGCTGTGTAGAACGAAAACACAAATCCTCAGGGGTGTGAGCGTTTCGAGGTGAGTCGTATACATGTAAATGTTGATCGTCAGTGACCGTGTGGTCTAATGGATAAGGCGTCGGACTTCGTATCTGAAGATTACAGGTTCGAATGCTGTCACGCTTGTGTTTTTCCAGTTCTGAAAAAGAAACATACCGTTTTAATGTAGCAATTGAGCAGTACGAAACCGTCTGAATGTTGCTGTTGACCATTTTTTGCTTGGAGATGCTCTTGAGCTTGAAACACACACAGCAAGACCGGTGTTAACTAACGAAATGATCGGCAGAGTGCCGACACCGCGAGTTTTGACTGGCACTTGCACATCTAAAACAACGTCGGAAAGTAACTCGTTCGGCTTTTGAGTCACATAAAGTATGTGTGTTAATTTTGACGCCACTAGCTCTGCTTGTTGTCATGCAATTTCTTTGCCTCTCAGAAATGATTATGACATAAAAGTGAAGTGCGTGACGAGTGTGACGTTAGGCAAACATTAGGCAGCATGGAGAGATGCTGTATGGGACCACAAAACCCAAACGAGTACTGTGTGACGTGCTACCCGGCAAATATTCACCGAGGTAGCCGGCTATCTCAGTCGGTAGAGCGTCAGACACTTAATCCCAGGGTCGTGGGTTCGAGCCAGACGCTGGGCGAAACGGAATTTTGTTCCGCTGCAGGTGTAAATTACCGTTTTTCTGATTAACGAGATTTAATGGAAATAGCAACTTTGAACTTTGCCTACGTCTCTGTCAGTCGCAAGGAAACTGTATTTGAAGGTGAAGGTGATTTTGTAGACATGTGTAAAAGACATGTTCTGAAATGCAAGTGTTGTGGTTTGGAGAGCACATCGGTTACGTGTCAGATGTGTAGCCAAGCAGTAATTTGTCGCCATAGCTGCAAATATTAGCCGATAATATGAATTGTTGTCAGCTAAAGTCTGATGATGCAGACGACCGTAAGGACGAAGTACCCAAGAGTACCGCTAGGCCGCACCTCTTTAGCTCAGTGGTAGAGCACTGGTCCAATAAACCAGGGGTCGTAAGTTCCATCCTCACAGGAGAAAAATGAATTTTGGAAATCAGTTGCGCGTCGTGGCCGTATAGCAAACAGTACCTGTGATGACGAACAATTAGCGACAGGCGTTTTTTTAAGATTTACTCTCAGATGTGATTAAGGCGAATGGCGCAGATAAAGCATTTGCCAAAGCGGTACAGCATAAGGTGGGACGAGGCAGTCTGAATTACATTTTATAGATGTATTTCTCACATATCTCAGAGTCTCTCGCGATCTTCGTCGTCGTCGTCGTCGTCGTCGTCGCCGCTTCTGCAGAAGTAGCAAATGGCCATCGTAGCAAATGCGGCGAGGGACGGCCTGCCTTCGATTCCGAATGCACAAATTGTGTGGTCTTGTTTCTCAGTCTATATTTGGTCGGTCTCGTCAGAGGTTGAATGTAACGAATGGGTGGGAAAGAGCAAGGGGCAGCGGCTGTGTAGAACGAAAACACAAATCCTCAGGGGTGTGAGCGTTTCGAGATGAGTCGTATACATGTAAATGTTGATCGTCAGTGACCGTGTGGTCTAATGGATAAGGCGTCGGACTTCGTATCTGAAGATTACAGGTTCGAATGCTGTCACGCTTGTGTTTTTCCAGTTCTGAAAAAGAAACATACCGTTTTAATGTAGCAATTGAGCAGTACGAAACCGTCTGAATGTTGCTGTTGACCATTTTTTGCTTGGAGATGCTCTTGAGCTTGAAACACACACAGCAAGACCGGTGTTAACTAACGAAATGGTCGGCAGTGTGCCGACACCGCGAGTTTTGACTGGCACTTGCACATCTAAAACAACGTCGGAAAGTAACTCGTTCGGCTTTTGAGTCACATAAAGTATGTGTGTTAATTTTGACGCCACTAGCTCTGCTTGTTGTCATGCAATTTCTTTGCCTCTCAGAAATGATTATGACATAAAAGTGAAGTACGTGACGAGTGTGACGTTAGGAAAACATTAGGCAGCATGGAGAGATTCTGTATGGGACCACCCAACCCAAACGAGTACTGTGTGACGTGCTACCCGGCAAGTATTCACCGAGGTAGCCGGCTATCTCAGTCGGTAGAGCGTCAGACTCTTAATCCCAGGGTCGTGGGTTCGAGCCAGACGCTGGGCGGAACGGAATTTTGTTCCGCTGCAGGTGTAAATTACCGTTTTTCTGATTAACGAGATTTAATGTAAATAGCAACTTTAAACTTTGCCTACGTCTCTGTCAGTCGCAAGGAAACTGTATTTGAAGGTGAAGGTGATTTTGTAGACATGTGTGAAAGACATGTTCTGAAATGCAAGTGTTGTGGTTTGGAGAGCACATCGGTTACGTGTCAGATGTGTAGCCAAGCAGTAATTTGTCGCCATAGCTGCAAATATTAGCCGGTAATATGAAGTGTTGTCAGCTAAAGTCTGATGGTGCAGACGACCGTAAGGACGAAGTACCCAAGAGTACCGCTAGGCCGCGCCTCTTTAGCTCAGTGGTAGAGCACTGGTCTAATAAACCAGGGGTTGTAAGTTCCATCCTCACAGGAGAAAGATGAATTTTGGAAATCAGTTGCGCGTCGTGGCCGTATAGCAAACAGTACCTGTGATGACGAACAATTAGCGACAGGCGTTTTTTTAAGATTTACTCTCAGATGTGATTAAGGCGAATGGCGCAGATAAAGCATTTGCCAAAGCGGTACAGCATAAGGTGGGACGAGGCAGTCTGAATTACATTTTATAGATGTATTTCTCACGTATCTCAGAGTCTCTCGCGATCTTCGTCGTCGTCGTCGTCGTCGTCGTCGTCGCCGCCGCCGCTTCTGCAGAAGTAGCAAATGGCCATCGTAGCAAATGCGGCGAGGGACGCCCTGCCTTCGATTCCGAATGCACAAATTGTGTGGTCTTGTTTCTCAGTCTATATTTGGTCGGTCTCGTCAGAGGTTGAATGTAACGAATGGGTGGGAAAGAGCAAGGGGCAGCGGCTGTGTAGAACGAAAACACAAATCCTCAGGGGTGTGAGCGTTTCGAGATGAGTCGTATACATGTAAATGTTGATCGTCAGTGACCGTGTGGTCTAATGGATAAGGCGTCGGACTTCGTATCTGAAGATTACAGGTTCGAATGCTGTCACGCTTGGGTTTTTCCAGTTCTGAAAAAGAAACATACCGTTTTAATGTAGCAATTGAGCAGTACGAAACCGTCTGAATGTTGCTGTTGACCATTTTTTGCTTGGAGATGCTCTTGAGCTTGAAACACACACAGCAAGACCGGTGTTAACTAACGAAATGATCGGCAGAGTGCCGACACCGCGAGTTTTGACTGGCACTTGCACATCTAAAACAACGTCGGAAAGTAACTCGTTCGGCTTTTGAGTCACATAAAGTATGTGTGTTAATTTTGACGCCACTAGCTCTGCTTGTTGTCATGCAATTTCTTTGCCTCTCAGAAATGATTATGACATAAAAGTGAAGTACGTGACGAGTGTGACGTTAGGAAAACATTAGGCAGCATGGAGAGATTCTGTATGGGACCACCCAACCCAAACGAGTACTGTGTGACGTGCTACCCGGCAAGTATTCATCGAGGTAGCCGGCTATCTCAGTCGGTAGAGCGTCACACTCTTAATCCCAGGGTCGTGGGTTCGAGCCAGACGCTGGGCGGAACGGAATTTTGTTCCGCTGCAGGTGTAAATTACCGTTTTTCTGATTAACGAGATTTAATGTAAATAGCAACTTTAAACTTTGCCTACGTCTCTGTCAGTCGCAAGGAAACTGTATTTGAAGGTGAAGGTGATTTTGTAGACATGTGTGAAAGACATGTTCTGAAATGCAAGTGTTGTGGTTTGGAGAGCACATCGGTTACGTGTCAGATGTGTAGCCAAGCAGTAATTTGTCGCCATAGCTGCAAATATTAGCCGGTAATATGAAGTGTTGTCAGCTAAAGTCTGATGGTGCAGACGACCGTAAGGACGAAGTACCCAAGAGTACCGCTAGGCCGCGCCTCTTTAGCTCAGTGGTAGAGCACTGGTCTAATAAACCAGGGGTTGTAAGTTCCATCCTCACAGGAGAAAGATGAATTTTGGAAATCAGTTGCGCGTCGTGGCCGTATAGCAAACAGTACCTGTGATGACGAACAATTAGCGACAGGCGTTTTTTTAAGATTTACTCTCAGATGTGATTAAGGCGAATGGCGCAGATAAAGCATTTGCCAAAGCGGTACAGCATAAGGTGGGACGAGGCAGTCTGAATTACATTTTATAGATGTATTTCTCACGTATCTCAGAGTCTCTCGCGATCTTCGTCGTCGTCGTCGCCGCCGCTTCTGCAGAAGTAGCAAATGGCCATCGTAGCAAATGCGGCGAGGGACGGCCTGCCTTCGATTCCGAATGCACAGATTGTGTGGTCTTGTTTCTCAGTCTATATTTGGTCGGTCTCGTCAGAGGTTGAATGTAACGAATGGGTGGGAAAGAGCAAGGGGCAGCGGCTGTGTAGAACGAAAACACAAATCCTCAGGGGTGTGAGCGTTTCGAGATGAGTCGTATACATGTAAATGTTGATCGTCAGTGACCGTGTGGTCTAATGGATAAGGCGTCGGACTTCGTATCTGAAGATTACAGGTTCGAATGCTGTCACGCTTGTGTTTTTCCAGTTCTGAAAAAGAAACATACCGTTTTAATGTAGCAATTGAGCAGTACGAAACCGTCTGAATGTTGCTGTTGACCATTTTTTGCTTGGAGATGCTCTTGAGCTTGAAACACACACAGCAAGACCGGTGTTAACTAACGAAATGGTCGGCAGAGTGCCGACACCGCGAGTTTTGACTGGCACTTGCACATCTAAAACAACGTCGGAAAGTAACTCGTTCGGCTTTTGAGTCACATAAAGTATGTGTGTTAATTTTGACGCCACTAGCTCTGCTTGTTGTCATGCAATTTCTTTGCCTCTCAGAAATGATTATGACATAAAAGTGAAGTACGTGACGAGTGTGACGTTAGGAAAACATTAGGCAGCATGGAGAGATTCTGTATGGGACCACCCAACCCAAACAAGTACAGTGTGACGTGCTACCCGGCAAGTATTCACCGAGGTAGCCGGCTATCTCAGTCGGTAGAGCGTCAGACTCTTAATCCCAGGGTCGTGGGTTCGAGCCAGACGCTGGGCGGAACGGAATTTTGTTCCGCTGCAGGTGTAAATTACCGTTTTTCTGATTAACGAGATTTAATGGAAATAGCAACTTTAAACTTTGCCTACGTCTCTGTCAGTCGCAAGGAAACTGTATTTGAAGGTGAAGGTGATTTTGTAGACATGTGTGAAAGACATGTTCTGAAAAGCAAGTGTTGTGGTTTGGAGAGCACATCGGTTACGTGTCAGATGTGTAGCCAAGCAGTAATTTGTCGCCATAGCTGCAAATATTAGCCGGTAATATGAAGTGTTGTCAGCTAAAGTCTGATGGTGCAGACGACCGTAAGGACGAAGTACCCAAGAGTACCGCTAGGCCGCGCCTCTTTAGCTCAGTGGTAGAGCACTGGTCTAATAAACCAGGGGTTGTAAGTTCCATCCTCACAGGAGAAAGATGAATTTTGGAAATCAGTTGCGCGTCGTGGCCGTATAGCAAACAGTACCTGTGATGACGAACAATTAGCGACAGGCGTTTTTTTAAGATTTACTCTCAGATGTGATTAAGGCGAATGGCGCAGATAAAGCATTTGCCAAAGCGGTACAGCATAAGGTGGGACGAGGCAGTCTGAATTACATTTTATAGATGTATTTCTCACGTATCTCAGAGTCTCTCGCGATCTTCGTCGTCGTCGTCGTCGTCGTCGTCGTCGCCGCCGCCGCTTCTGCAGAAGTAGCAAATGGCCATCGTAGCAAATGCGGCGAGGGACGGCCTGCCTTCGATTCCGAATGCACAAATTGTGTGGTCTTGTTTCTCAGTCTATATTTGGTCGGTCTCGTCAGAGGTTGAATGTAACGAATGGGTGGGAAAGAGCAAGGGGCAGCGGCTGTTTAGAACGAAAACACAAATCCTCAGGGGTGTGAGCGTTTCGAGATGAGTCGTATACATGTAAATGTTGATCGTCAGTGACCGTCTGGTCTAATGGATAAGGCGTCGGACTTCGTATCTGAAGATTACAGGTTCGAATGCTGTCACGCTTGTGTTTTTCCAGTTCTGAAAAAGAAACATACCGTTTTAATGTAGCAATTGAGCAGTACGAAACCGTCTGAATGTTGCTGTTGACCATTTTTTGCTTGGAGATGCTCTTGAGCTTGAAACACACACAGCAAGACCGGTGTTAACTAACGAAATGGTCGGCAGAGTGCCGACACCGCGAGTTTTGACTGGCACTTGCACATCTAAAACAACGTCGGAAAGTAACTCGTTCGGCTTTTGAGTCACATAAAGTATGTGTGTTAATTTTGACGCCACTAGCTCTGCTTGTTGTCATGCAATTTCTTTGCCTCTCAGAAATGATTATGACATAAAAGTGAAGTACGTGACGAGTGTGACGTTAGGAAAACATTAGGCAGCATGGAGAGATTCTGTATGGGACCACCCAACCCAAACGAGTACTGTGTGACGTGCTACCCGGCAAGTATTCACCGAGGTAGCCGGCTATCTCAGTCGGTAGAGCGTCAGACTCTTAATCCCAGGGTCGTGGGTTCGAGCCAGACGCTGGGCGGAATGGAATTTTGTTCCGCTGCAGGTGTAAATTACCGTTTTTCTGATTAACGAGATTTAATGGAAATAGCAACTTTAAACTTTGCCTACGTCTCTGTCAGTCGCAAGGAAACTGTATTTGAAGGTGAAGGTGATTTTGTAGACATGTGTGAAAGACATGTTCTGAAATGCAAGTGTTGTGGTTTGGAGAGCACATCGGTTACGTGTCAGATGTGTAGCCAAGCAGTAATTTGTCGCCATAGCTGCAAATATTAGCCGGTAATATGAAGTGTTGTCAGCTAAAGTCTGATGGTGCAGACGACCGTAAGGACGAAGTACCCAAGAGTACCGCTAGGCCGCGCCTCTTTAGCTCTGTGGTAGAGCACTGGTCTAATAAACCAGGGGTTGTAAGTTCCATCCTCACAGGAGAAAGATGAATTTTGGAAATCAGTTGCGCGTCGTGGCCGTATAGCAAACAGTACCTGTGATGACGAACAATTAGCGACAGGCGTTTTTTTAAGATTTACTCTCAGATGTGATTAAGGCGAATGGCGCAGATAAAGCATTTGCCAAAGCGGTACAGCATAAGGTGGGACGAGGCAGTCTGAATTACATTTTATAGATGTATTTCTCACGTATCTCAGAGTCTCTCGCGATCTTCGTCGTCGTCGTCGTCGTCGTCGTCGCCGCCGCCGCTTCTGCAGAAGTAGCAAATGGCCATCGTAGCAAATGCGGCGAGGGACGGCCTGCCTTCGATTCCGAATGCACAAATTGTGTGGTCTTGTTTCTCAGTCTATATTTGGTCGGTCTCGTCAGAGGTTGAATGTAACGAATGGGTGGGAAAGAGCAAGGGGCAGCGGCTGTGTAGAACGAAAACACAAATCCTCAGGGGTGTGAGCGTTTCGAGATGAGTCGTATACATGTAAATGTTGATCGTCAGTGACCGTCTGGTCTAATGGATAAGGCGTCGGACTTCGTATCTGAAGATTACAGGTTCGAATGCTGTCACGCTTGTGTTTTTCCAGTTCTGAAAAAGAAACATACCGTTTTAATGTAGCAATTGAGCAGTACGAAACCGTCTGAATGTTGCTGTTGACCATTTTTTGCTTGGAGATGCTCTTGAGCTTGAAACACACACAGCAAGACCGGTGTTAACTAACGAAATGGTCGGCAGAGTGCCGACACCGCGAGTTTTGACTGGCACTTGCACATCTAAAACAACGTCGGAAAGTAACTCGTTCGGCTTTTGAGTCACATAAAGTATGTGTGTTAATTTTGACGCCACTAGCTCTGCTTGTTGTCATGCAATTTCTTTGCCTCTCAGAAATGATTATGACATAAAAGTGAAGTACGTGACGAGTGTGACGTTAGGAAAACATTAGGCAGCATGGAGAGATTCTGTATGGGACCACCCAACCCAAACGAGTACTGTGTGACGTGCTACCCGGCAAGTATTCACCGAGGTAGCCGGCTATCTCAGTCGGTAGAGCGTCAGACTCTTAATCCCAGGGTCGTGGGTTCGAGCCAGACGCTGGGCGGAATGGAATTTTGTTCCGCTGCAGGTGTAAATTACCGTTTTTCTGATTAACGAGATTTAATGGAAATAGCAACTTTAAACTTTGCCTACGTCTCTGTCAGTCGCAAGGAAACTGTATTTGAAGGTGAAGGTGATTTTGTAGACATGTGTGAAAGACATGTTCTGAAATGCAAGTGTTGTGGTTTGGAGAGCACATCGGTTACGTGTCAGATGTGTAGCCAAGCAGTAATTTGTCGCCATAGCTGCAAATATTAGCCGGTAATATGAAGTGTTGTCAGCTAAAGTCTGATGGTGCAGACGACCGTAAGGACGAAGTACCCAAGAGTACCGCTAGGCCGCGCCTCTTTAGCTCTGTGGTAGAGCACTGGTCTAATAAACCAGGGGTTGTAAGTTCCATCCTCACAGGAGAAAAATGAATTTTGGAAATCAGTTGCGCGTCGTGGCCGTATAGCAAACAGTACCTGTGATGACGAACAATTAGCGACAGGCGTTTTTTTAAGATTTACTCTCAGATGTGATTAAGGCGAATGGCGCAGATAAAGCATTTGCCAAAGCGGTACAGCATAAGGTGGGACGAGGCAGTCTGAATTGCTTTTTATAGATGTATTTCTCACATATCTCAGAGTCTCTCGCGATCTTCGTCGTCGTCGTCGTCGTCGTCGTCGTCGTCGTCGCCGCCGCCGCTTCTGCAGAAGTAGCAAATGGCCATCGTAGCAAATGCGGCGAGGGACGGCCTGCCTTCGATTCCGAATGCACAAATTGTGTGGTCTTGTTTCTCAGTCTATATTTGGTCGGTCTCGTCAGAGGTTGAATGTAACGAATGGGTGGGAAAGAGCAAGGGGCAGCGGCTGTGTAGAACGAAAACACAAATCCTCAGGGGTGTGAGCGTTTCGAGATGAGTCGTATACATGTAAATGTTGATCGTCAGTGACCGTGTGGTCTAATGGATAAGGCGTCGGACTTCGTATCTGAAGATTACAGGTTCGAATGCTGTCACGCTTGTGTTTTTCCAGTTCTGAAAGAGAAACATACCGTTTTAATGTAGCAATTGAGCAGTACGAAACCGTCTGAATGTTGATGTTGACCATTTTTTGCTTGGAGATGCTCTTGAGCTTGAAACACACACAGCAAGACCGGTGTTAACTAACGAAATGGTCGGCAGAGTGCCGACACCGCGAGTTTTGACTGGCACTTGCACATCTAAAACAACGTCGGAAAGTAACTCGTTCGGCTTTTGAGTCACATAAAGTATGTGTGTTAATTTTGACGCCACTAGCTCTGCTTGTTGTCATGCAATTTCTTTGCCTCTCAGAAATGATTATGACATAAAAGTGAAGTACGTGACGAGTGTGACGTTAGGAAAACATTAGGCAGCATGGAGAGATTCTGTATGGGACCACCCAACCCAAACGAGTACTGTGTGACGTGCTACCCGGCAAGTATTCACCGAGGTAGCCGGCTATCTCAGTCGGTAGAGCGTCAGACTCTTAATCCCAGGGTCGTGGGTTCGAGCCAGACGCTGGGCGGAATGGAATTTTGTTCCGCTGCAGGTGTAAATTACCGTTTTTCTGATTAACGGGATTTAATGGAAATAGCAACTTTAAACTTTGCCTACGTCTCTGTCAGTCGCAAGGAAACTGTATTTGAAGGTGAAGGTGATTTTGTAGACATGTGTGAAAGACATGTTCTGAAATGCAAGTGTTGTGGTTTGGAGAGCACATCGGTTACGTGTCAGATGTGTAGCCAAGCAGTAATTTGTCGCCATAGCTGCAAATATTAGCCGGTAATATGAAGTGTTGTCAGCTAAAGTCTGATGGTGCAGACGACCGTAAGGACGAAGTACCCAAGAGTACCGCTAGGCCGCGCCTCTTTAGCTCTGTGGTAGAGCACTGGTCTAATAAACCAGGGGTTGTAAGTTCCATCCTCACAGGAGAAAGATGAATTTTGGAAATCAGTTGCGCGTCGTGGCCGTATAGCAAACAGTACCTGTGATGACGAACAATTAGCGACAGGCGTTTTTTTAAGATTTACTCTCAGATGTGATTAAGGCGAGTGGCGCAGATAAAGCATTTGCCAAAGCGGTACAGCATAAGGTGGGACGAGGCAGTCTGAATTGCTTTTTATAGATGTATTTCTCACATATCTCAGAGTCTCTCGCGATCTTCGTCGTCGTCGTCGTCGTCGTCGTCGTCGTCGTCGTCGTCGCCGCCGCCGCTTCTGCAGAAGTAGCAAATGGCCATCGTAGCAAATGCGGCGAGGGACGGCCTGCCTTCGATTCCGAATGCACAAATTGTGTGGTCTTGTTTCTCAGTCTATATTTGGTCGGTCTCGTCAGAGGTTGAATGTAACGAATGGGTGGGAAAGAGCAAGGGGCAGCGGCTGTGTAGAACGAAAACACAAATCCTCAGGGGTGTGAGCGTTTCGAGATGAGTCGTATACATGTAAATGTTGATCGTCAGTGACCGTGTGGTCTAATGGATAAGGCGTCGGACTTCGTATCTGAAGATTACAGGTTCGAATGCTGTCACGCTTGTGTTTTTCCAGTTCTGAAAAAGAAACATACCGTTTTAATGTAGCAATTGAGCAGTACGAAACCGTCTGAATGTTGCTGTTGACCATTTTTTGCTTGGAGATGCTCTTGAGCTTGAAACACACACAGCAAGACCGGTGTTAACTAACGAAATGATCGGCAGAGTGCCGACACCGCGAGTTTTGACTGGCACTTGCACATCTAAAACAACGTCGGAAAGTAACTCGTTCGGCTTTTGAGTCACATAAAGTATGTGTGTTAATTTTGACGCCACTAGCTCTGCTTGTTGTCATGCAATTTCTTTGCCTCTCAGAAATGATTATGACATAAAAGTGAAGTACGTGACGAGTGTGACGTTAGGAAAACATTAGGCAGCATGGAGAGATTCTGTATGGGACCACCCAACCCAAACGAGTACTGTGTGACGTGCTACCCGGCAAGTATTCATCGAGGTAGCCGGCTATCTCAGTCGGTAGAGCGTCACACTCTTAATCCCAGGGTCGTGGGTTCGAGCCAGACGCTGGGCGGAACGGAATTTTGTTCCGCTGCAGGTGTAAATTACCGTTTTTCTGATTAACGAGATTTAATGTAAATAGCAACTTTAAACTTTGCCTACGTCTCTGTCAGTCGCAAGGAAACTGTATTTGAAGGTGAAGGTGATTTTGTAGACATGTGTGAAAGACATGTTCTGAAATGCAAGTGTTGTGGTTTGGAGAGCACATCGGTTACGTGTCAGATGTGTAGCCAAGCAGTAATTTGTCGCCATAGCTGCAAATATTAGCCGGTAATATGAAGTGTTGTCAGCTAAAGTCTGATGGTGCAGACGACCGTAAGGACGAAGTACCCAAGAGTACCGCTAGGCCGCGCCTCTTTAGCTCAGTGGTAGAGCACTGGTCTAATAAACCAGGGGTTGTAAGTTCCATCCTCACAGGAGAAAGATGAATTTTGGAAATCAGTTGCGCGTCGTGGCCGTATAGCAAACAGTACCTGTGATGACGAACAATTAGCGACAGGCGTTTTTTTAAGATTTACTCTCAGATGTGATTAAGGCGAATGGCGCAGATAAAGCATTTGCCAAAGCGGTACAGCATAAGGTGGGACGAGGCAGTCTGAATTACATTTTATAGATGTATTTCTCACGTATCTCAGAGTCTCTCGCGATCTTCGTCGTCGTCGTCGCCGCCGCTTCTGCAGAAGTAGCAAATGGCCATCGTAGCAAATGCGGCGAGGGACGGCCTGCCTTCGATTCCGAATGCACAGATTGTGTGGTCTTGTTTCTCAGTCTATATTTGGTCGGTCTCGTCAGAGGTTGAATGTAACGAATGGGTGGGAAAGAGCAAGGGGCAGCGGCTGTGTAGAACGAAAACACAAATCCTCAGGGGTGTGAGCGTTTCGAGATGAGTCGTATACATGTAAATGTTGATCGTCAGTGACCGTGTGGTCTAATGGATAAGGCGTCGGACTTCGTATCTGAAGATTACAGGTTCGAATGCTGTCACGCTTGTGTTTTTCCAGTTCTGAAAAAGAAACATACCGTTTTAATGTAGCAATTGAGCAGTACGAAACCGTCTGAATGTTGCTGTTGACCATTTTTTGCTTGGAGATGCTCTTGAGCTTGAAACACACACAGCAAGACCGGTGTTAACTAACGAAATGGTCGGCAGAGTGCCGACACCGCGAGTTTTGACTGGCACTTGCACATCTAAAACAACGTCGGAAAGTAACTCGTTCGGCTTTTGAGTCACATAAAGTATGTGTGTTAATTTTGACGCCACTAGCTCTGCTTGTTGTCATGCAATTTCTTTGCCTCTCAGAAATGATTATGACATAAAAGTGAAGTACGTGACGAGTGTGACGTTAGGAAAACATTAGGCAGCATGGAGAGATTCTGTATGGGACCACCCAACCCAAACAAGTACAGTGTGACGTGCTACCCGGCAAGTATTCACCGAGGTAGCCGGCTATCTCAGTCGGTAGAGCGTCAGACTCTTAATCCCAGGGTCGTGGGTTCGAGCCAGACGCTGGGCGGAACGGAATTTTGTTCCGCTGCAGGTGTAAATTACCGTTTTTCTGATTAACGAGATTTAATGGAAATAGCAACTTTAAACTTTGCCTACGTCTCTGTCAGTCGCAAGGAAACTGTATTTGAAGGTGAAGGTGATTTTGTAGACATGTGTGAAAGACATGTTCTGAAAAGCAAGTGTTGTGGTTTGGAGAGCACATCGGTTACGTGTCAGATGTGTAGCCAAGCAGTAATTTGTCGCCATAGCTGCAAATATTAGCCGGTAATATGAAGTGTTGTCAGCTAAAGTCTGATGGTGCAGACGACCGTAAGGACGAAGTACCCAAGAGTACCGCTAGGCCGCGCCTCTTTAGCTCAGTGGTAGAGCACTGGTCTAATAAACCAGGGGTTGTAAGTTCCATCCTCACAGGAGAAAGATGAATTTTGGAAATCAGTTGCGCGTCGTGGCCGTATAGCAAACAGTACCTGTGATGACGAACAATTAGCGACAGGCGTTTTTTTAAGATTTACTCTCAGATGTGATTAAGGCGAATGGCGCAGATAAAGCATTTGCCAAAGCGGTACAGCATAAGGTGGGACGAGGCAGTCTGAATTACATTTTATAGATGTATTTCTCACGTATCTCAGAGTCTCTCGCGATCTTCGTCGTCGTCGTCGTCGTCGTCGCCGCCGCCGCTTCTGCAGAAGTAGCAAATGGCCATCGTAGCAAATGCGGCGAGGGACGGCCTGCCTTCGATTCCGAATGCACAAATTGTGTGGTCTTGTTTCTCAGTCTATATTTGGTCGGTCTCGTCAGAGGTTGAATGTAACGAATGGGTGGGAAAGAGCAAGGGGCAGCGGCTGTGTAGAACGAAAACACAAATCCTCAGGGGTGTGAGCGTTTCGAGATGAGTCGTATACATGTAAATGTTGATCGTCAGTGACCGTCTGGTCTAATGGATAAGGCGTCGGACTTCGTATCTGAAGATTACAGGTTCGAATGCTGTCACGCTTGTGTTTTTCCAGTTCTGAAAAAGAAACATACCGTTTTAATGTAGCAATTGAGCAGTACGAAACCGTCTGAATGTTGCTGTTGACCATTTTTTGCTTGGAGATGCTCTTGAGCTTGAAACACACACAGCAAGACCGGTGTTAACTAACGAAATGGTCGGCAGAGTGCCGACACCGCGAGTTTTGACTGGCACTTGCACATCTAAAACAACGTCGGAAAGTAACTCGTTCGGCTTTTGAGTCACATAAAGTATGTGTGTTAATTTTGACGCCACTAGCTCTGCTTGTTGTCATGCAATTTCTTTGCCTCTCAGAAATGATTATGACATAAAAGTGAAGTACGTGACGAGTGTGACGTTAGGAAAACATTAGGCAGCATGGAGAGATTCTGTATGGGACCACCCAACCCAAACGAGTACTGTGTGACGTGCTACCCGGCAAGTATTCACCGAGGTAGCCGGCTATCTCAGTCGGTAGAGCGTCAGACTCTTAATCCCAGGGTCGTGGGTTCGAGCCAGACGCTGGGCGGAATGGAATTTTGTTCCGCTGCAGGTGTAAATTACCGTTTTTCTGATTAACGAGATTTAATGGAAATAGCAACTTTAAACTTTGCCTACGTCTCTGTCAGTCGCAAGGAAACTGTATTTGAAGGTGAAGGTGATTTTGTAGACATGTGTGAAAGACATGTTCTGAAATGCAAGTGTTGTGGTTTGGAGAGCACATCGGTTACGTGTCAGATGTGTAGCCAAGCAGTAATTTGTCGCCATAGCTGCAAATATTAGCCGGTAATATGAAGTGTTGTCAGCTAAAGTCTGATGGTGCAGACGACCGTAAGGACGAAGTACCCAAGAGTACCGCTAGGCCGCGCCTCTTTAGCTCTGTGGTAGAGCACTGGTCTAATAAACCAGGGGTTGTAAGTTCCATCCTCACAGGAGAAAAATGAATTTTGGAAATCAGTTGCGCGTCGTGGCCGTATAGCAAACAGTACCTGTGATGACGAACAATTAGCGACAGGCGTTTTTTTAAGATTTACTCTCAGATGTGATTAAGGCGAATGGCGCAGATAAAGCATTTGCCAAAGCGGTACAGCATAAGGTGGGACGAGGCAGTCTGAATTGCTTTTTATAGATGTATTTCTCACATATCTCAGAGTCTCTCGCGATCTTCGTCGTCGTCGTCGTCGTCGTCGTCGTCGTCGTCGTCGTCGCCGCCGCCGCTTCTGCAGAAGTAGCAAATGGCCATCGTAGCAAATGCGGCGAGGGACGGCCTGCCTTCGATTCCGAATGCACAAATTGTGTGGTCTTGTTTCTCAGTCTATATTTGGTCGGTCTCGTCAGAGGTTGAATGTAACGAATGGGTGGGAAAGAGCAAGGGGCAGCGGCTGTGTAGAACGAAAACACAAATCCTCAGGGGTGTGAGCGTTTCGAGATGAGTCGTATACATGTAAATGTTGATCGTCAGTGACCGTGTGGTCTAATGGATAAGGCGTCGGACTTCGTATCTGAAGATTACAGGTTCGAATGCTGTCACGCTTGTGTTTTTCCAGTTCTGAAAGAGAAACATACCGTTTTAATGTAGCAATTGAGCAGTACGAAACCGTCTGAATGTTGATGTTGACCATTTTTTGCTTGGAGATGCTCTTGAGCTTGAAACACACACAGCAAGACCGGTGTTAACTAACGAAATGGTCGGCAGAGTGCCGACACCGCGAGTTTTGACTGGCACTTGCACATCTAAAACAACGTCGGAAAGTAACTCGTTCGGCTTTTGAGTCACATAAAGTATGTGTGTTAATTTTGACGCCACTAGCTCTGCTTGTTGTCATGCAATTTCTTTGCCTCTCAGAAATGATTATGACATAAAAGTGAAGTACGTGACGAGTGTGACGTTAGGAAAACATTAGGCAGCATGGAGAGATTCTGTATGGGACCACCCAACCCAAACGAGTACTGTGTGACGTGCTACCCGGCAAGTATTCACCGAGGTAGCCGGCTATCTCAGTCGGTAGAGCGTCAGACTCTTAATCCCAGGGTCGTGGGTTCGAGCCAGACGCTGGGCGGAATGGAATTTTGTTCCGCTGCAGGTGTAAATTACCGTTTTTCTGATTAACGGGATTTAATGGAAATAGCAACTTTAAACTTTGCCTACGTCTCTGTCAGTCGCAAGGAAACTGTATTTGAAGGTGAAGGTGATTTTGTAGACATGTGTGAAAGACATGTTCTGAAATGCAAGTGTTGTGGTTTGGAGAGCACATCGGTTACGTGTCAGATGTGTAGCCAAGCAGTAATTTGTCGCCATAGCTGCAAATATTAGCCGGTAATATGAAGTGTTGTCAGCTAAAGTCTGATGGTGCAGACGACCGTAAGGACGAAGTACCCAAGAGTACCGCTAGGCCGCGCCTCTTTAGCTCTGTGGTAGAGCACTGGTCTAATAAACCAGGGGTTGTAAGTTCCATCCTCACAGGAGAAAGATGAATTTTGGAAATCAGTTGCGCGTCGTGGCCGTATAGCAAACAGTACCTGTGATGACGAACAATTAGCGACAGGCGTTTTTTTAAGATTTACTCTCAGATGTGATTAAGGCGAATGGCGCAGATAAAGCATTTGCCAAAGCGGTACAGCATAAGGTGGGACGAGGCAGTCTGAATTACTTTTTATAGATGTATTTCTCACATATCTCAGAGTCTCTCGCGATCGTCGTCGTCGTCGTCGTCGTCGTCGTCGTCGTCGTCGTCGTCGCCGCCGCCGCCGCCGCTTCTGCAGAAGTAGCAAATGGCCATCGTAGCAAATGCGGCGAGGGACGGCCTGCCTTCGATTCCGAATGCACAAATTGTGTGGTCTTGTTTCTCAGTCTATATTTGGTCGGTCTCGTCAGAGGTTGAATGTAACGAATGGGTGGGAAAGAGCAAGGGGCAGCGGCTGTGTAGAACGAAAACACAAATCCTCAGGGGTGTGAGCGTTTCGAGATGAGTCGTATACATGTAAATGTTGATCGTCAGTGACCGTGTGGTCTAATGGATAAGGCGTCGGACTTCGTATCTGAAGATTACAGGTTCGAATGCTGTCACGCTTGTGTTTTTCCAGTTCTGAAAGAGAAACATACCGTTTTAATGTAGCAATTGAGCAGTACGAAACCGTCTGAATGTTGATGTTGACCATTTTTTGCTTGGAGATGCTCTTGAGCTTGAAACACACACAGCAAGACCGGTGTTAACTAACGAAATGGTCGGCAGAGTGCCGACACCGCGAGTTTTGACTGGCACTTGCACATCTAAAACAACGTCGGAAAGTAACTCGTTCGGCTTTTGAGTCACATAAAGTATGTGTGTTAATTTTGACGCCACTAGCTCTGCTTGTTGTCATGCAATTTCTTTGCCTCTCAGAAATGATTATGACATAAAAGTGAAGTACGTGACGAGTGTGACGTTAGGAAAACATTAGGCAGCATGGAGAGATTCTGTATGGGACCACCCAACCCAAACGAGTACTGTGTGACGTGCTACCCGGCAAGTATTCACCGAGGTAGCCGGCTATCTCAGTCGGTAGAGCGTCAGACTCTTAATCCCAGGGTCGTGGGTTCGAGCCAGACGCTGGGCGGAATGGAATTTTGTTCCGCTGCAGGTGTAAATTACCGTTTTTCTGATTAACGGGATTTAATGGAAATAGCAACTTTAAACTTTGCCTACGTCTCTGTCAGTCGCAAGGAAACTGTATTTGAAGGTGAAGGTGATTTTGTAGACATGTGTGAAAGACATGTTCTGAAATGCAAGTGTTGTGGTTTGGAGAGCACATCGGTTACGTGTCAGATGTGTAGCCAAGCAGTAATTTGTCGCCATAGCTGCAAATATTAGCCGGTAATATGAAGTGTTGTCAGCTAAAGTCTGATGGTGCAGACGACCGTAAGGACGAAGTACCCAAGAGTACCGCTAGGCCGCGCCTCTTTAGCTCTGTGGTAGAGCACTGGTCTAATAAACCAGGGGTTGTAAGTTCCATCCTCACAGGAGAAAGATGAATTTTGGAAATCAGTTGCGCGTCGTGGCCGTATAGCAAACAGTACCTGTGATGACGAACAATTAGCGACAGGCGTTTTTTTAAGATTTACTCTCAGATGTGATTAAGGCGAATGGCGCAGATAAAGCATTTGCCAAAGCGGTACAGCATAAGGTGGGACGAGGCAGTCTGAATTACTTTTTATAGATGTATTTCTCACATATCTCAGAGTCTCTCGCGATCGTCGTCGTCGTCGTCGTCGTCGTCGTCGTCGTCGTCGTCGCCGCCGCCGCCGCCGCTTCTGCAGAAGTAGCAAATGGCCATCGTAGCAAATGCGGCGAGGGACGGCCTGCCTTCGATTCCGAATGCACAAATTGTGTGGTCTTGTTTCTCAGTCTATATTTGGTCGGTCTCGTCAGAGGTTGAATGTAACGAATGGGTGGGAAAGAGCAAGGGGCAGCGGCTGTGTAGAACGAAAACACAAATCCTCAGGGGTGTGAGCGTTTCGAGATGAGTCGTATACATGTAAATGTTGGTCGTCAGTGACCGTGTGGTCTAATGGATAAGGCGTCGGACTTCGTATCTGAAGATTACAGGTTCGAATGCTGTCACGCTTGTGTTTTTCCAGTTCTGAAAAAGAAACATACCGTTTTAATGTAGCAATTGAGCAGTACGAAACCGTCTGAATGTTGCTGTTGACCATTTTTTGCTTGGAGATGCTCTTGAGCTTGAAACACACACAGCAAGACCGGTGTTAACTAACGAAATGGTCGGCAGAGTGCCGACACCGCGAGTTTTGACTGGCACTTGCACATCTAAAACAACGTCGGAAAGTAACTCGTTCGGCTTTTGAGTCACATAAAGTATGTGTGTTAATTTTGACGCCACTAGCTCTGCTTGTTGTCATGCAATTTCTTTGCCTCTCAGAAATGATTATGACATAAAAGTGAAGTACGTGACGAGTGTGACGTTAGGAAAACATTAGGCAGCATGGAGAGATTCTGTATGGGACCACCCAACCCAAACGAGTACTGTGTGACGTGCTACCCGGCAAGTATTCACCGAGGTAGCCGGCTATCTCAGTCGGTAGAGCGTCAGACTCTTAATCCCAGGGTCGTGGGTTCGAGCCAGACGCTGGGCGGAATGGAATTTTGTTCCGCTGCAGGTGTAAATTACCGTTTTTCTGATTAACGAGATTTAATGGAAATAGCAAATTTAAACTTTGCCTACGTCTCTGTCAGTCGCAAGGAAACTGTATTTGAAGGTGAAGGTGATTTTGTAGACATGTGTGAAAGACATGTTCTGAAATGCAAGTGTTGTGGTTTGGAGAGCACATCGGTTACGTGTCAGATGTGTAGCCAAGCAGTAATTTGTCGCCATAGCTGCAAATATTAGCCGGTAATATGAAGTGTTGTCAGCTAAAGTCTGATGGTGCAGACGACCGTAAGGACGAAGTACCCAAGAGTACCGCTAGGCCGCGCCTCTTTAGCTCTGTGGTAGAGCACTGGTCTAATAAACCAGGGGTTGTAAGTTCCATCCTCACAGGAGAAAGATGAATTTTGGAAATCAGTTGCGCGTCGTGGCCGTATAGCAAACAGTACCTGTGATGACGAACAATTAGCGACAGGCGTTTTTTTAAGATTTACTCTCAGATGTGATTAAGGCGAATGGCGCAGATAAAGCATTTGCCAAAGCGGTACAGCATAAGGTGGGACGAGGCAGTCTGAATTACTTTTTATAGATGTATTTCTCACATATCTCAGAGTCTCTCGCGATCTTCGTCGTCGTCGTCGTCGTCGTCGTCGTCGCCGCCGCCGCTTCTGCAGAAGTAGCAAATGGCCATCGTAGCAAATGCGGCGAGGGACGGCCTGCCTTCGATTCCGAATGCACAAATTGTGTGGTCTTGTTTCTCAGTCTATATTTGGTCGGTCTCGTCAGAGGTTGAATGTAACGAATGGGTGGGAAAGAGCAAGGGGCAGCGGCTGTGTAGAACGAAAACACAAATCCTCAGGGGTGTGAGCGTTTCGAGATGAGTCGTATACATGTAAATGTTGATCGTCAGTGACCGTGTGGTCTAATGGATAAGGCGTCGGACTTCGTATCTGAAGATTACAGGTTCGAATGCTGTCACGCTTGTGTTTTTCCAGTTCTGAAAGAGAAACATACCGTTTTAATGTAGCAATTGAGCAGTACGAAACCGTCTGAATGTTGCTGTTGACCATTTTTTGCTTGGAGATGCTCTTGAGCTTGAAACACACACAGCAAGACCGGTGTTAACTAACGAAATGGTCGGCAGAGTGCCGACACCGCGAGTTTTGACTGGCACTTGCACATCTAAAACAACGTCGGAAAGTAACTCGTTCGGCTTTTGAGTCACATAAAGTATGTGTGTTAATTTTGACGCCACTAGCTCTGCTTGTTGTCATGCAATTTCTTTGCCTCTCAGAAATGATTATGACATAAAAGTGAAGTACGTGACGAGTGTGACGTTAGGAAAACATTAGGCAGCATGGAGAGATTCTGTATGGGACCACCCAACCCAAACGAGTACTGTGTGACGTGCTACCCGGCAAGTATTCACCGAGGTAGCCGGCTATCTCAGTCGGTAGAGCGTCAGACTCTTAATCCCAGGGTCGTGGGTTCGAGCCAGACGCTGGGCGGAATGGAATTTTGTTCCGCTGCAGGTGTAAATTACCGTTTTTCTGATTAACGAGATTTAATGGAAATAGCAAATTTAAACTTTGCCTACGTCTCTGTCAGTCGCAAGGAAACTGTATTTGAAGGTGAAGGTGATTTTGTAGACATGTGTGAAAGACATGTTCTGAAATGCAAGTGTTGTGGTTTGGAGAGCACATCGGTTACGTGTCAGATGTGTAGCCAAGCAGTAATTTGTCGCCATAGCTGCAAATATTAGCCGGTAATATGAAGTGTTGTCAGCTAAAGTCTGATGGTGCAGACGACCGTAAGGACGAAGTACCCAAGAGTACCGCTAGGCCGCGCCTCTTTAGCTCTGTGGTAGAGCACTGGTCTAATAAACCAGGGGTTGTAAGTTCCATCCTCACAGGAGAAAGATGAATTTTGGAAATCAGTTGCGCGTCGTGGCCGTATAGCAAACAGTACCTGTGATGACGAACAATTAGCGACAGGCGTTTTTTTAAGATTTACTCTCAGATGTGATTAAGGCGAATGGCGCAGATAAAGCATTTGCCAAAGCGGTACAGTATAAGGTGGGACGAGGCAGTCTGAATTACTTTTTATAGATGTATTTCTCACATATCTCAGAGTCTCTCGCGATCTTCGTCGTCGTCGTCGTCGTCGTCGTCGCCGCCGCCGCTTCTGCAGAAGTAGCAAATGGCCATCGTAGCAAATGCGGCGAGGGACGGCCTGCCTTCGATTCCGAATGCACAAATTGTGTGGTCTTGTTTCTCAGTCTATATTTGGTCGGTCTCGTCAGAGGTTGAATGTAACGAATGGGTGGGAAAGAGCAAGGGGCAGCGGCTGTGTAGAACGAAAACACAAATCCTCAGGGGTGTGAGCGTTTCGAGATGAGTCGTATACATGTAAATGTTGATCGTCAGTGACCGTGTGGTCTAATGGATAAGGCGTCGGACTTCGTATCTGAAGATTACAGGTTCGAATGCTGTCACGCTTGTGTTTTTCCAGTTCTGAAAGAGAAACATACCGTTTTAATGTAGCAATTGAGCAGTACGAAACCGTCTGAATGTTGCTGTTGACCATTTTTTGCTTGGAGATGCTCTTGAGCTTGAAACACACACAGCAAGACCGGTGTTAACTAACGAAATGGTCGGCAGAGTGCCGACACCGCGAGTTTTGACTGGCACTTGCACATCTAAAACAACGTCGGAAAGTAACTCGTTCGGCTTTTGAGTCACATAAAGTATGTGTGTTAATTTTGACGCCACTAGCTCTGCTTGTTGTCATGCAATTTCTTTGCCTCTCAGAAATGATTATGACATAAAAGTGAAGTACGTGACGAGTGTGACGTTAGGAAAACATTAGGCAGCATGGAGAGATTCTGTATGGGACCACCCAACCCAAACGAGTACTGTGTGACGTGCTACCCGGCAAGTATTCACCGAGGTAGCCGGCTATCTCAGTCGGTAGAGCGTCAGACTCTTAATCCCAGGGTCGTGGATTCGAGCCAGACGCTGGGCGGAATGGAATTTTGTTCCGCTGCAGGTGTAAATTACCGTTTTTCTGATTAACGAGATTTAATGGAAATAGCAACTTTAAACTTTGCCTACGTCTCTGTCAGTCGCAAGGAAACTGTATTTGAAGGTGAAGGTGATTTTGTAGACATGTGTGAAAGACATGTTCTGAAATGCAAGTGTTGTGGTTTGGAGAGCACATCGGTTACGTGTCAGATGTGTAGCCAAGCAGTAATTTGTCGCCATAGCTGCAAATATTAGCCGGTAATATGAAGTGTTGTCAGCTAAAGTCTGATGGTGCAGACGACCGTAAGGACGAAGTACCCAAGTGTACCGCTAGGCCGCGCCTCTTTAGCTCTGTGGTAGAGCACTGGTCTAATAAACCAGGGGTTGTAAGTTCCATCCTCACAGGAGAAAGATGAATTTTGGAAATCAGTTGCGCGTCGTGGCCGTATAGCAAACAGTACCTGTGATGACGAACAATTAGCGACAGGCGTTTTTTTAAGATTTACTCTCAGATGTGATTAAGGCGAATGGCGCAGATAAAGCATTTGCCAAAGCGGTACAGCATAAGGTGGGACGAGGCAGTCTGAATTACTTTTTATAGATGTATTTCTCACATATCTCAGAGTCTCTCGCGATCTTCGTCGTCGTCGTCGTCGTCGTCGTCGTCGTCGTCGTCGTCGTCGTCGCCGCCGCCGCCGCTTCTGCAGAAGTAGCAAATGGCCATCGTAGCAAATGCGGCGAGGGACGGCCTGCCTTCGATTCCGAATGCACAAATTGTGTGGTCTTGTTTCTCAGTCTATATTTGGTCGGTCTCGTCAGAGGTTGAATGTAACGAATGGGTGGGAAAGAGCAAGGGGCAGCGGCTGTGTAGAACGAAAACACAAATCCTCAGGGGTGTGAGCGTTTCGAGATGAGTCGTATACATGTAAATGTTGATCGTCAGTGACCGTGTGGTCTAATGGATAAGGCGTCGGACTTCGTATCTGAAGATTACAGGTTCGAATGCTGTCACGCTTGTGTTTTTCCAGTTCTGAAAAAGAAACATACCGTTTTAATGTAGCAATTGAGCAGTACGAAACCGTCTGAATGTTGCTGTTGACCATTTTTTGCTTGGAGATGCTCTTGAGCTTGAAACACACACAGCAAGACCGGTGTTAACTAACGAAATGGTCGGCAGAGTGCCGACACCGCGAGTTTTGACTGGCACTTGCACATCTAAAACAACGTCGGAAAGTAACTCGTTCGGCTTTTGAGTCACATAAAGTATGTGTGTTAATTTTGACGCCACTAGCTCTGCTTGTTGTCATGCAATTTCTTTGCCTCTCAGAAATGATTATGACATAAAAGTGAAGTACGTGACGAGTGTGACGTTAGGAAAACATTAGGCAGCATGGAGAGATTCTGTATGGGACCACCCAACCCAAACGAGTACTGTGTGACGTGCTACCCGGCAAGTATTCACCGAGGTAGCCGGCTATCTCAGTCGGTAGAGCGTCAGACTCTTAATCCCAGGGTCGTGGGTTCGAGCCAGACGCTGGGCGGAATGGAATTTTGTTCCGCTGCAGGTGTAAATTACCGTTTTTCTGATTAACGAGATTTAATGGAAATAGCAAATTTAAACTTTGCCTACGTCTCTGTCAGTCGCAAGGAAACTGTATTTGAAGGTGAAGGTGATTTTGTAGACATGTGTGAAAGACATGTTCTGAAATGCAAGTGTTGTTGTTTGGAGAGCACATCGGTTACGTGTCAGATGTGTAGTCAACCAGTAATTTGTCGCCATAGCTGCAAATATTAGCCGGTAATATGAAGTGTTGTCAGCTAAAGTCTGATGGTGCAGACGACCGTAAGGACGAAGTACCCAAGTGTACCGCTAGGCCGCGCCTCTTTAGCTCTGTGGTAGAGCACTGGTCTAATAAACCAGGGGTTGTAAGTTCCATCCTCACAGGAGAAAGATGAATTTTGGAAATCAGTTGCGCGTCGTGGCCGTATAGCAAACAGTACCTGTGATGACGAACAATTAGCGACAGGCGTTTTTTTAAGATTTACTCTCAGATGTGATTAAGGCGAATGGCGCAGATAAAGCATTTGCCAAAGCGGTACAGCATAAGGTGGGACGAGGCAGTCTGAATTACTTTTTATAGATGTATTTCTCACATATCTCAGAGTCTCTCGCGATCTTCGTCGTCGTCGTCGTCGTCGTCGTCGCCGCCGCCGCCGCTTCTGCAGAAGTAGCAAATGGCCATCGTAGCAAATGCGGCGAGGGACGGCCTGCCTTCGATTCCGAATGCACAAATTGTGTGGTCTTGTTTCTCAGTCTATATTTGGTCGGTCTCGTCAGAGGTTGAATGTAACGAATGGGTGGGAAAGAGCAAGGGGCAGCGGCTGTGTAGAACGAAAACACAAATCCTCAGGGGTGTGAGCGTTTCGAGATGAGTCGTATACATGTAAATGTTGATCGTCAGTGACCGTGTGGTCTAATGGATAAGGCGTCGGACTTCGTATCTGAAGATTACAGGTTCGAATGCTGTCACGCTTGTGTTTTTCCAGTTCTGAAAAAGAAACATACCGTTTTAATGTAGCAATTGAGCAGTACGAAACCGTCTGAATGTTGCTGTTGACCATTTTTTGCTTGGAGATGCTCTTGAGCTTGAAACACACACAGCAAGACCGGTGTTAACTAACGAAATGGTCGGCAGAGTGCCGACACCGCGAGTTTTGACTGGCACTTGCACATCTAAAACAACGTCGGAAAGTAACTCGTTCGGCTTTTGAGTCACATAAAGTATGTGTGTTAATTTTGACGCCACTAGCTCTGCTTGTTGTCATGCAATTTCTTTGCCTCTCAGAAATGATTATGACATAAAAGTGAAGTACGTGACGAGTGTGACGTTAGGAAAACATTAGGCAGCATGGAGAGATTCTGTATGGGACCACCCAACCCAAACGAGTACTGTGTGACGTGCTACCCGGCAAGTATTCACCGAGGTAGCCGGCTATCTCAGTCGGTAGAGCGTCAGACTCTTAATCCCAGGGTCGTGGGTTCGAGCCAGACGCTGGGCGGAATGGAATTTTGTTCCGCTGCAGGTGTAAATTACCGTTTTTCTGATTAACGAGATTTAATGGAAATAGCAAATTTAAACTTTGCCTACGTCTCTGTCAGTCGCAAGGAAACTGTATTTGAAGGTGAAGGTGATTTTGTAGACATGTGTGAAAGACATGTTCTGAAATGCAAGTGTTGTGGTTTGGAGAGCACATCGGTTACGTGTCAGATGTGTAGCCAAGCAGTAATTTGTCGCCATAGCTGCAAATATTAGCCGGTAATATGAAGTGTTGTCAGCTAAAGTCTGATGGTGCAGACGACCGTAAGGACGAAGTACCCAAGAGTACCGCTAGGCCGCGCCTCTTTAGCTCTGTGGTAGAGCACTGGTCTAATAAACCAGGGGTTGTAAGTTCCATCCTCACAGGAGAAAGATGAATTTTGGAAATCAGTTGCGCGTCGTGGCCGTATAGCAAACAGTACCTGTGATGACGAACAATTAGCGACAGGCGTTTTTTTAAGATTTACTCTCAGATGTGATTAAGGCGAATGGCGCAGATAAAGCATTTGCCAAAGCGGTACAGCATAAGGTGGGACGAGGCAGTCTGAATTACTTTTTATAGATGTATTTCTCACATATCTCAGAGTCTCTCGCGATCTTCGTCGTCGTCGTCGTCGTTGTCGTCGTCGTCGTCGTCGTCGTCGTCGTCGCCGCCGCCGCTTCTGCAGAAGTAGCAAATGGCCATCGTAGCAAATGCGGCGAGGGACGGCCTGCCTTCGATTCCGAATGCACAAATTGTGTGGTCTTGTTTCTCAGTCTATATTTGGTCGGTCTCGTCAGAGGTTGAATGTAACGAATGGGTGGGAAAGAGCAAGGGGCAGCGGCTGTGTAGAACGAAAACACAAATCCTCAGGGGTGTGAGCGTTTCGAGATGAGTCGTATACATGTAAATGTTGATCGTCAGTGACCGTCTGGTCTAATGGATAAGGCGTCGGACTTCGTATCTGAAGATTACAGGTTCGAATGCTGTCACGCTTGTGTTTTTCCAGTTCTGAAAGAGAAACATACCGTTTTAATGTAGCAATTGAGCAGTACGAAACCGTCTGAATGTTGCTGTTGACCATTTTTTGCTTGGAGATGCTCTTGAGCTTGAAACACACACAGCAAGACCGGTGTTAACTAACGAAATGGTCGGCAGAGTGCCGACACCGCGAGTTTTGACTGGCACTTGCACATCTAAAACAACGTCGGAAAGTAACTCGTTCGGCTTTTGAGTCACATAAAGTATGTGTGTTAATTTTGACGCCACTAGCTCTGCTTGTTGTCATGCAATTTCTTTGCCTCTCAGAAATGATTATGACATAAAAGTGAAGTACGTGACGAGTGTGACGTTAGGAAAACATTAGGCAGCATGGAGAGATTCTGTATGGGACCACCCAACCCAAACGAGTACTGTGTGACGTGCTACCCGGCAAGTATTCACCGAGGTAGCCGGCTATCTCAGTCGGTAGAGCGTCAGACTCTTAATCCCAGGGTCGTGGGTTCGAGCCAGACGCTGGGCGGAATGGAATTTTGTTCCGCTGCAGGTGTAAATTACCGTTTTTCTGATTAACGAGATTTAATGGAAATAGCAAATTTAAACTTTGCCTACGTCTCTGTCAGTCGCAAGGAAACTGTATTTGAAGGTGAAGGTGATTTTGTAGACATGTGTGAAAGACATGTTCTGAAATGCAAGTGTTGTGGTTTGGAGAGCACATCGGTTACGTGTCAGATGTGTAGCCAAGCAGTAATTTGTCGCCATAGCTGCAAATATTAGCCGGTAATATGAAGTGTTGTCAGCTAAAGTCTGATGGTGCAGACGACCGTAAGGACGAAGTACCCAAGAGTACCGCTAGGCCGCGCCTCTTTAGCTCTGTGGTAGAGCACTGGTCTAATAAACCAGGGGTTGTAAGTTCCATCCTCACAGGAGAAAGATGAATTTTGGAAATCAGTTGCGCGTCGTGGCCGTATAGCAAACAGTACCTGTGATGACGAACAATTAGCGACAGGCGTTTTTTTAAGATTTACTCTCAGATGTGATTAAGGCGAATGGCGCAGATAAAGCATTTGCCAAAGCGGTACAGCATAAGGTGGGACGAGGCAGTCTGAATTACTTTTTATAGATGTATTTCTCACATATCTCAGAGTCTCTCGCGATCTTCGTCGTCGTCGTCGTCGTTGTCGTCGTCGTCGTCGTCGTCGTCGTCGTCGCCGCCGCCGCTTCTGCAGAAGTAGCAAATGGCCATCGTAGCAAATGCGGCGAGGGACGGCCTGCCTTCGATTCCGAATGCACAAATTGTGTGGTCTTGTTTCTCAGTCTATATTTGGTCGGTCTCGTCAGAGGTTGAATGTAACGAATGGGTGGGAAAGAGCAAGGGGCAGCGGCTGTGTAGAACGAAAACACAAATCCTCAGGGGTGTGAGCGTTTCGAGATGAGTCGTATACATGTAAATGTTGATCGTCAGTGACCGTCTGGTCTAATGGATAAGGCGTCGGACTTCGTATCTGAAGATTACAGGTTCGAATGCTGTCACGCTTGTGTTTTTCCAGTTCTGAAAGAGAAACATACCGTTTTAATGTAGCAATTGAGCAGTACGAAACCGTCTGAATGTTGCTGTTGACCATTTTTTGCTTGGAGATGCTCTTGAGCTTGAAACACACACAGCAAGACCGGTGTTAACTAACGAAATGGTCGGCAGAGTGCCGACACCGCGAGTTTTGACTGGCACTTGCACATCTAAAACAACGTCGGAAAGTAACTCGTTCGGCTTTTGAGTCACATAAAGTATGTGTGTTAATTTTGACGCCACTAGCTCTGCTTGTTGTCATGCAATTTCTTTGCCTCTCAGAAATGATTATGACATAAAAGTGAAGTACGTGACGAGTGTGACGTTAGGAAAACATTAGGCAGCATGGAGAGATTCTGTATGGGACCACCCAACCCAAACGAGTACTGTGTGACGTGCTACCCGGCAAGTATTCACCGAGGTAGCCGGCTATCTCAGTCGGTAGAGCGTCAGACTCTTAATCCCAGGGTCGTGGGTTCGAGCCAGACGCTGGGCGGAATATAATTTTGTTCCGCTGCAGGTGTAAATTACCGTTTTTCTGATTAACGAGATTTAATGGAAATAGCAAATTTAAACTTTGCCTACGTCTCTGTCAGTCGCAAGGAAACTGTATTTGAAGGTGAAGGTGATTTTGTAGACATGTGTGAAAGACATGTTCTGAAATGCAAGTGTTGTGGTTTGGAGAGCACATCGGTTACGTGTCAGATGTGTAGCCAAGCAGTAATTTGTCGCCATAGCTGCAAATATTAGCCGGTAATATGAAGTTTTGTCAGCTAAAGTCTGATGGTGCAGACGACCGTAAGGACGAAGTACCTAAGAGTACCGCTAGGCCGCGCCTCTTTAGCTCTGTGGTTGAGCACTGGTCTAATAAACCAGGGGTTGTAAGTTCCATCCTCACAGGAGAAAGATGAATTTTGGAAATCAGTTGCGCGTCGTGGCCGTATAGCAAACAGTACCTGTGATGACGAACAATCAGCGACAGGCGTTTTTTTAAGATTTACTCTCAGATGTGATTAAGGCGAATGGCGCAGATAAAGCATTTGCCAAAGCGGTACAGCATAAGGTGGGACGAGGCAGTCTGAATTACTTTTTATAGATGTATTTCTCACATATCTCAGAGTCTCTCGCGATCTTCGTCGTCGTCGTCGTCGTCGTCGTCGTCGTCGTCGCCGCCGCCGCTTCTGCAGAAGTAGCAAATGGCCATCGTAGCAAATGCGGCGAGGGACGGCCTGCCTTCGATTCCGAATGCACAAATTTTGTGGTCTTGTTTCTCAGTCTATATTTGGTCGGTCTCGTCAGAGGTTGAATGTAACGAATGGGTGGGAAAGAGCAAGGGGCAGCGGCTGTGTAGAACGAAAACACAAATCCTCAGGGGTGTGAGCGTTTCGAGATGAGTCGTATACATGTAAATGTTGATCGTCAGTGACCGTGTGGTCTAATGGATAAGGCGTCGGACTTCGTATCTGAAGATTACAGTTTCGAATGCTGTCACGCTTGTGTTTTTCCAGTTCTGAAAAAGAAACATACCGTTTTAATGTAGCAATTGAGCAGTACGAAACCGTCTGAATGTTGCTGTTGACCATTTTTTGCTTGGAGATGCTCTTGAGCTTGAAACACACACAGCAAGACCGGTGTTAACTAACGAAATGGTCGGCAGAGTGCCGACACCGCGAGTTTTGACTGGCACTTGCACATCTAAAACAACGTCGGAAAGTAACTCGTTCGGCTTTTGAGTCACATAAAGTATGTGTGTTAATTTTGACGCCACTAGCTCTGCTTGTTGTCATGCAATTTCTTTGCCTCTCAGAAATGATTATGACATAAAAGTGAAGTACGTGACGAGTGTGACGTTAGGAAAACATTAGGCAGCATGGAGAGATTCTGTATGGGACCACCCAACCCAAACGAGTACTGTGTGACGTGCTACCCGGCAAGTATTCACCGAGGTAGCCGGCTATCTCAGTCGGTAGAGCGTCAGACTCTTAATCCCAGGGTCGTGGGTTCGAGCCAGACGCTGGGCGAAACGGAGTTTTGTTCCGCTGCAGGTGTAAATTACCGTTTTTCTGATTAACGAGATTTAATGGAAATAGCAACTTTAAACTTTGCCTACGTCTCTGTCAGTCGCAAGGAAACTGTATTTGAAGGTGAAGGTGATTTTGTAGACATGTGTAAAAGACATGTTCTGAAATGCAAGTGTTGTGGTTTGGAGAGCACATCGGTTACGTGTCAGATGTGTAGCCAAGCAGTAATTTGTCGCCATAGCTGCAAATATTAGCCGATAATATGAATTGTTGTCAGCTAAAGTCTGATGATGCAGACGACCGTAAGGACGAAGTACCCAAGAGTACCGCTAGGCCGCGCCTCTTTAGCTCAGTGGTAGAGCACTGGTCTAATAAACCAGGGGTCGTAAGTTCCATCCTCACAGGAGAAAGATGAATTTTGGAAATCAGTTGTGCGTCGTGGCCGTATAGCAAACAGTACCTGTGATGACGAACAATTAGCGACAGGCGTTTTTTTAAGATTTACTCTCAGATGTGATTAAGGCGAATGGCGCAGATAAAGCATTTGCCAAAGCGGTACAGCATAAGGTGGGACGAGGCAGTCTGAATTACTTTTTATAGATGTATTTCTCACATATCTCAGAGTCTCTCGCGATCTTCGTCGTCGTCGTCGTCGTCGTCGTCGTCGCCGCCACCGCTTCTGCAGAAGTAGCAAATGGCCATCGTAGCAAATGCGGCGAGGGACGGCCTGCCTTCGATTCCGAATGCACAAATTGTGTGGTCTTGTTTCTCAGTCTATATTTGGTCGGTCTCGTCAGAGGTTGAATGTAACGAATGGGTGGGAAAGAGCAAGGGGCAGCGGCTGTGTAGAACGAAAACACAAATCCTCAGGGGTGTGAGCGTTTCGAGATGAGTCGTATACATGTAAATGTTGGTCGTCAGTGACCGTGTGGCCTAATGGATAAGGCGTCGGACTTCGTATCTGAAGATTACAGGTTCGAATGCTGTCACGCTTGTGTTTTTCCAGTTCTGAAAAAGAAACATACCGTTTTAATGTAGCAATTGAGCAGTACGAAACCGTCTGAATGTTGCTGTTGACCATTTTTTGCTTGGAGATGCTCTTGAGCTTGAAACACACACAGCAAGACCGGTGTTAACTAACGAAATGGTCGGCAGAGTGCCGACACCGCGAGTTTTGACTGGCACTTGCACATCTAAAACAACGTCGGAAAGTAACTCGTTCGGCTTTTGAGTCACATAAAGTATGTGTGTTAATTTTGACGCCACTAGCTCTGCTTGTTGTCATGCAATTTCTTTGCCTCTCAGAAATGATTATGACATAAAAGTGAAGTGCGTGACGAGTGTGACGTTAGGAAAACATTAGGCAGCATGGAGAGATGCTGTATGGGACCACAAAACCCAAACGAGTACTGTGTGACGTGCTACCCGGCAAATATTCACCGAGGTAGCCGGCTATCTCAGTCGGTAGAGCGTCAGACACTTAATCCCAGGGTCGTGGGTTCGAGCCAGACGCTGGGCGAAACGGAATTTTGTTCCGCTGCAGGTGTAAATTACCGTTTTTCTGATTAACGAGATTTAATGGAAATAGCAACTTTAAACTTTGCCTACGTCTCTGTCAGTCGCAAGGAAACTGTATTTGAAGGTGAAGATGATTTTGTAGACATGTGTAAAAGACATGTTCTGAAATGCAAGTGTTGTGGTTTGGAGAGCACATCGGTTACGTGTCAGATGTGTAGCCAAGCAGTAATTTGTCGCCATAGCTGCAAATATTAGCCGATAATATGAATTGTTGTCAGCTAAAGTCTGATGATGCAGACGACCGTAAGGACGAAGTACCCAAGAGTACCGCTAGGCCGCGCCTCTTTAGCTCAGTGGTAGAGCACTGGTCTAATAAACCAGGGGTCGTAAGTTCCATCCTCACAGGAGAAAGATGAATTTTGGAAATCAGTTGTGCGTCGTGGCCGTATAGCAAACAGTACCTGTGATGACGAACAATTAGCGACAGGCGTTTTTTTAAGATTTACTCTCAGATGTGATTAAGGCGAATGGCGCAGATAAAGCATTTGCCAAAGCGGTACAGCATAAGGTGGGACGAGGCAGTCTGAATTACATTTTATAGATGTATTTCTCACATATCTCAGAGTCTCTCGCGATCTTCGTCGTCGTCGTCGTCGTCGTCGTCGTCGTCGCCGCCGCCGCTTCTGCAGAAGTAGCAAATGGCCATCGTAGCAAATGCGGCGAGGGACGGCCTGCCTTCGATTCCGAATGCACAAAGTGTGTGGTCTTGTTTCTCAGTCTATATTTGGTCGGTCTCGTCAGAGGTTGAATGTAACGAATGGGTGGGAAAGAGCAAGGGGCAGCGGCTGTGTAGAACGAAGACACAAATCCTCAGGGGTGTGAGCGTTTCGAGATGAGTCGTATACATGTAAATGTTGATCGTCAGTGACCGTGTGGTCTAATGGATAAGGCGTCGGACTTCGTATCTGAAGATTACAGTTTCGAATGCTGTCACGCTTGTGTTTTTCCAGTTCTGAAAAAGAAACATACCGTTTTAATGTAGCAATTGAGCAGTACGAAACCGTCTGAATGTTGCTGTTGACCATTTTTTGCTTGGAGATGCTCTTGAGCTTGAAACACACACAGCAAGACCGGTGTTAACTAACGAAATGGTCGGCAGAGTGCCGACACCGCGAGTTTTGACTGGCACTTGCACATCTAAAACAACGTCGGAAAGTAACTCGTTCGGCTTTTGAGTCACATAAAGTATGTGTGTTAATTTTGACGCCACTAGCTCTGCTTGTTGTCATGCAATTTCTTTTCCTCTCAGAAATGATTATGACATAAAAGTGAAGTACGTGACGAGTGTGACGTTAGGAAAACATTAGGCAGCATGGTGAGATTCTGTATGGGACCACCCAACCCAAACGAGTACTGTGTGACGTGCTACCCGGCAAGTATTCACCGAGGTAGCCGGCTATCTCAGTCGGTAGAGCGTCAGACTCTTAATCCCAGGGTCGTGGGTTCGAGCCAGACGCTGGGCGAAACGGAGTTTTGTTCCGCTGCAGGTGTAAATTACCGTTTTTCTGATTAACGAGATTTAATGGAAATAGCAACTTTAAACTTTGCCTACGTCTCTGTCAGTCGCAAGGAAACTGTATTTGAAGGTGAAGGTGATTTTGTAGACATGTGTAAAAGACATGTTCTGAAATGCAAGTGTTGTGGTTTGGAGAGCACATCGGTTACGTGTCAGATGTGTAGCCAAGCAGTAATTTGTCGCCATAGCTGCAAATATTAGCCGATAATATGAATTGTTGTCAGCTAAAGTCTGATGATGCAGACGACCGTAAGGACGAAGTACCCAAGAGTACCGCTAGGCCGCGCCTCTTTAGCTCAGTGGTAGAGCACTGGTCTAATAAACCAGGGGTCGTAAGTTCCATCCTCACAGGAGAAAGATGAATTTTGGAAATCAGTTGTGCGTCGTGGCCGTATAGCAAACAGTACCTGTGATGACGAACAATTAGCGACAGGCGTTTTTTTAAGATTTACTCTCAGATGTGATTAAGGCGAATGGCGCAGATAAAGCATTTGCCAAAGCGGTACAGCATAAGGTGGGACGAGGCAGTCTGAATTACATTTTATAGATGTATTTCTCACATATCTCAGAGCCTCTCGCAATCTTCGTCGTCGTCGTCGTCGCCGCCGCCGCTTCTGCAGAAGTAGCAAATGGCCATCGTAGCAAATGCGGCGAGGGACGGCCTGCCTTCGATTCCGAATGCACAAATTGTGTGGTCTTGTTTCTCAGTCTATATTTGGTCGGTCTCGTCAGAGGTTGAATGTAACGAATGGGTGGGAAAGAGCAAGGGGCAGCGGCTGTGTAGAACGAAAACACAAATCCTCAGGGGTGTGAGCGTTTCGAGATGAGTCGTATACATGTAAATGTTGGTCGTCAGTGACCGTGTGGCCTAATGGATAAGGCGTCGGACTTCGGCTCTGAAGATTACAGGTTCGAATGCTGTCACGCTTGTGTTTTTCCAGTTCTGAAAAAGAAACATACCGTTTTAATGTAGCAATTGAGCAGTACGAAACCGTCTGAATGTTGCTGTTGACCATTTTTTGCTTGGAGATGCTCTTGAGCTTGAAACACACACAGCAAGACCGGTGTTAACTAACGAAATGGTCGGCAGAGTGCCGACACCGCGAGTTTTGACTGGCACTTGCACATCTAAAACAACGTCGGAAAGTAACTCGTTCGGCTTTTGAGTCACATAAAGTATGTGTGTTAATTTTGACGCCACTAGCTCTGCTTGTTGTCATGCAATTTCTTTGCCTCTCAGAAATGATTATGACATAAAAGTGAAGTGCGTGACGAGTGTGACGTTAGGAAAACATTAGGCAGCATGGAGAGATGCTGTATGGGACCACAAAACCCAAACGAGTACTGTGTGACGTGCTACCCGGCAAATATTCACCGAGGTAGCCGGCTATCTCAGTCGGTAGAGCGTCAGACACTTAATCCCAGGGTCGTGGGTTCGAGCCAGACGCTGGGCGAAACGGAATTTTGTTCCGCTGCAGGTGTAAATTACCGTTTTTCTGATTAACGAGATTTAATGGAAATAGCAACTTTAAACTTTGCCTACGTCTCTGTCAGTCGCAAGGAAACTGTATTTGAAGGTGAAGGTGATTTTGTAGACATGTGTAAAAGACATGTTCTGAAATGCAAGTGTTGTGGTTTGGAGAGCACATCGGTTACGTGTCAGATGTGTAGCCAAGCAGTAATTTGTCGCCATAGCTGCAAATATTAGCCGATAATATGAATTGTTGTCAGCTAAAGTCTGATGATGCAGACGACCGTAAGGACGAAGTACCCAAGAGTACCGCTAGGCCGCGCCTCTTTAGCTCAGTGGTAGAGCACTGGTCTAATAAACCAGGGGTCGTAAGTTCCATCCTCACAGGAGAAAGATGAATTTTGGAAATCAGTTGTGCGTCGTGGCCGTATAGCAAACAGTACCTGTGATGACGAACAATTAGCGACAGGCGTTTTTTTAAGATTTACTCTCAGATGTGATTAAGGCGAATGGCGCAGATAAAGCATTTGCCAAAGCGGTACAGCATAAGGTGGGACGAGGCAGTCTGAATTACATTTTATAGATGTATTTCTCACATATCTCAGAGTCTCTCGCGATCTTCGTCGTCGTCGTCGTCGTCGTCGTCGTCGTCGCCGCCGCTTCTGCAGAAGTAGCAAATGGCCATCGTAGCAAATGCGGCGAGGGATGGCCTGCCTTCGATTCCGAATGCACAAATTGTGTGGTCTTGTTTCTCAGTCTATATTTGGTCGGTCTCGTCAGAGGTTGAATGTAACGAATGGGTGGGAAAGAGCAAGGGGCAGCGGCTGTGTAGAACGAAAACACAAATCCTCAGGGGTGTGAGCGTTTCGAGATGAGTCGTATACATGTAAATGTTGGTCGTCAGTGACCGTGTGGCCTAATGGATAAGGCGTCGGACTTCGGCTCTGAAGATTACAGGTTCGAATGCTGTCACGCTTGTGTTTTTCCAGTTCTGAAAAAGAAACATACCGTTTTAATGTAGCAATTGAGCAGTACGAAACCGTCTGAATGTTGCTGTTGACCATTTTTTGCTTGGAGATGCTCTTGAGCTTGAAACACACACAGCAAGACCGGTGTTAACTAACGAAATGGTCGGCAGAGTGCCGACACCGCGAGTTTTGACTGGCACTTGCACATCTAAAACAACGTCGGAAAGTAACTCGTTCGGCTTTTGAGTCACATAAAGTATGTGTGTTAATTTTGACGCCACTAGCTCTGCTTGTTGTCATGCAATTTCTTTGCCTCTCAGAAATGATTATGACATAAAAGTGAAGTGCGTGACGAGTGTGACGTTAGGAAAACATTAGGCAGCATGGAGAGATGCTGTATGGGACCACAAAACCCAAACGAGTACTGTGTGACGTGCTACCCGGCAAATATTCACCGAGGTAGCCGGCTATCTCAGTCGGTAGAGCGTCAGACACTTAATCCCAGGGTCGTGGGTTCGAGCCAGACGCTGGGCGAAACGGAATTTTGTTCCGCTGCAGGTGTAAATTACCGTTTTTCTGATTAACGAGATTTAATGGAAATAGCAACTTTAAACTTTGCCTACGTCTCTGTCAGTCGCAAGGAAACTGTATTTGAAGGTGAAGATGATTTTGTAGACATGTGTAAAAGACATGTTCTGAAATGCAAGTGTTGTGGTTTGGAGAGCACATCGGTTACGTGTCAGATGTGTAGCCAAGCAGTAATTTGTCGCCATAGCTGCAAATATTAGCCGATAATATGAATTGTTGTCAGCTAAAGTCTGATGATGCAGACGACCGTAAGGACGAAGTACCCAAGAGTACCGCTAGGCCGCGCCTCTTTAGCTCAGTGGTAGAGCACTGGTCTAATAAACCAGGGGTCGTAAGTTCTATCCTCACAGGAGAAAGATGAATTTTGGAAATCAGTTGTGCGTCGTGGCCGTATAGCAAACAGTACCTGTGATGACGAACAATTAGCGACAGGCGTTTTTTTAAGATTTACTCTCAGATGTGATTAAGGCGAATGGCGCAGATAAAGCATTTGCCAAAGCGGTACAGCATAAGGTGGGACGAGGCAGTCTGAATTACATTTTATAGATGTATTTCTCACATATCTCAGAGTCTCTCGCGATCTTCGTCGTCGTCGTCGTCGTCGTCGTCGTCGTCGTCGCCGCCGCTTCTGCAGAAGTAGCAAATGGCCATCGTAGCAAATGCGGCGAGGGACGGCCTGCCTTCGATTCCGAATGCACAAATTGTGTGGTCTTGTTTCTCAGTCTATATTTGGTCGGTCTCGTCAGAGGTTGAATGTAACGAATGGGTGGGAAAGAGCAAGGGGCAGCGGCTGTGTAGAACGAAAACACAAATCCTCAGGGGTGTGAGCGTTTCGAGATGAGTCGTATACATGTAAATGTTGGTCGTCAGTGACCGTGTGGCCTAATGGATAAGGCGTCGGACTTCGGCTCTGAAGATTACAGGTTCGAATGCTGTCACGCTTGTGTTTTTCCAGTTCTGAAAAAGAAACATACCGTTTTAATGTAGCAATTGAGCAGTACGAAACCGTCTGAATGTTGCTGTTGACCATTTTTTGCTTGGAGATGCTCTTGAGCTTGAAACACACACAGCAAGACCGGTGTTAACTAACGAAATGGTCGGCAGAGTGCCGACACCGCGAGTTTTGACTGGCACTTGCACATCTAAAACAACGTCGGAAAGTAACTCGTTCGGCTTTTGAGTCACATAAAGTATGTGTGTTAATTTTGACGCCACTAGCTCTGCTTGTTGTCATGCAATTTCTTTGCCTCTCAGAAATGATTATGACATAAAAGTGAAGTGCGTGACGAGTGTGACGTTAGGAAAACATTAGGCAGCATGGAGAGATGCTGTATGGGACCACAAAACCCAAACGAGTACTGTGTGACGTGCTACCCGGCAAATATTCACCGAGGTAGCCGGCTATCTCAGTCGGTAGAGCGTCAGACACTTAATCCCAGGGTCGTGGGTTCGAGCCAGACGCTGGGCGAAACGGAATTTTGTTCCGCTGCAGGTGTAAATTACCGTTTTTCTGATTAACGAGATTTAATGGAAATAGCAACTTTAAACTTTGCCTACGTCTCTGTCAGTCGCAAGGAAACTGTATTTGAAGGTGAAGGTGATTTTGTAGACATGTGTAAAAGACATGTTCTGAAATGCAAGTGTTGTGGTTTGGAGAGCACATCGGTTACGTGTCAGATGTGTAGCCAAGCAGTAATTTGTCGCCATAGCTGCAAATATTAGCCGATAATATGAATTGTTGTCAGCTAAAGTCTGATGATGCAGACGACCGTAAGGACGAAGTACCCAAGAGTACCGCTAGGCCGCGCCTCTTTAGCTCAGTGGTAGAGCACTGGTCTAATAAACCAGGGGTCGTAAGTTCCATCCTCACAGGAGAAAGATGAATTTTGGAAATCAGTTGTGCGTCGTGGCCGTATAGCAAACAGTACCTGTGATGACGAACAATTAGCGACAGGCGTTTTTTTAAGATTTACTCTCAGATGTGATTAAGGCGAATGGCGCAGATAAAGCATTTGCCAAAGCGGTACAGCATAAGGTGGGACGAGGCAGTCTGAATTACATTTTATAGATGTATTTCTCACATATCTCAGAGTCTCTCGCGATCTTCGTCGTCGTCGTCGTCGTCGTCGTCGTCGTCGCCGCCGCTTCTGCAGAAGTAGCAAATGGCCATCGTAGCAAATGCGGCGAGGGACGGCCTGCCTTCGATTCCGAATGCACAAATTGTGTGGTCTTGTTTCTCAGTCTATATTTGGTCGGTCTCGTCAGAGGTTGAATGTAACGAATGGGTGGGAAAGAGCAAGGGGCAGCGGCTGTGTAGAACGAAAACACAAATCCTCAGGGGTGTGAGCGTTTCGAGATGAGTCGTATACATGTAAATGTTGATCGTCAGTGACCGTGTGGTCTAATGGATAAGGCGTCGGACTTCGTATCTGAAGATTACAGGTTCGAATGCTGTCACGCTTGTGTTTTTCCAGTTCTGAAAAAGAAACATACCGTTTTAATGTAGCAATTGAGCAGTACGAAACCGTCTGAATGTTGCTGTTGACCATTTTTTGCTTGGAGATGCTCTTGAGCTTGAAACACACACAGCAAGACCGGTGTTAACTAACGAAATGGTCGGCAGAGTGCCGACACCGCGAGTTTTGACTGGCACTTGCACATCTAAAACAACGTCGGAAAGTAACTCGTTCGGCTTTTGAGTCACATAAAGTATGTGTGTTAATTTTGACGCCACTAGCTCTGCTTGTTGTCATGCAATTTCTTTGCCTCTCAGAAATGATTATGACATAAAAGTGAAGTGCGTGACGAGTGTGACGTTAGGAAAACATTAGGCAGCATGGAGAGATGCTGTATGGGACCACAAAACCCAAACGAGTACTGTGTGACGTGCTACCCGGCAAATATTCACCCAGGTAGCCGGCTATCTCAGTCGGTAGAGCGTCAGACACTTAATCCCAGGGTCGTGGGTTCGAGCCAGACGCTGGGCGAAACGGAATTTTGTTCCGCTGCAGGTGTAAATTACCGTTTTTCTGATTAACGAGATTTAATGGAAATAGCAACTTTAAACTTTGCCTACGTCTCTGTCAGTCGCAAGGAAACTGTATTTGAAGGTGAAGGTGATTTTGTAGACATGTGTAAAAGACATGTTCTGAAATGCAAGTGTTGTGGTTTGGAGAGCACATCGGTTACGTGTCAGATGTGTAGCCAAGCAGTAATTTGTCGCCATAGCTGCAAATATTAGCCGATAATATGAATTGTTGTCAGCTAAAGTCTGATGATGCAGACGACCGTAAGGACGAAGTACCCAAGAGTACCGCTAGGCCGCGCCTCTTTAGCTCAGTGGTAGAGCACTGGTCTAATAAACCAGGGGTCGTAAGTTCCATCCTCACAGGAGAAAGATGAATTTTGGAAATCAGTTGTGCGTCGTGGCCGTATAGCAAACAGTACCTGTGATGACGAACAATTAGCGACAGGCGTTTTTTTAAGATTTACTCTCAGATGTGATTAAGGCGAATGGCGCAGATAAAGCATTTGCCAAAGCGGTACAGCATAAGGTGGGACGAGGCAGTCTGAATTACATTTTATAGATGTATTTCTCACATATCTCAGAGTCTCTCGCGATCTTCGTCGTCGTCGTCGTCGTCGCCGCCGCCGCTTCTGCAGAAGTAGCAAATGGCCATCGTAGCAAATGCGGCGAGGGACGGCCTGCCTTCGATTCCGAATGCACAAATTGTGTGGTCTTGTTTCTCAGTCTATATTTGGTCGGTCTCGTCAGAGGTTGAATGTAACGAATGGGTGGGAAAGAGCAAGGGGCAGCGGCTGTGTAGAACGAAAACACAAATCCTCAGGGGTGTGAGCGTTTCGAGATGAGTCGTATACATGTAAATGTTGGTCGTCAGTGACCGTGTGGCCTAATGGATAAGGCGTCGGACTTCGGCTCTGAAGATTACAGGTTCGAATGCTGTCACGCTTGTGTTTTTCCAGTTCTGAAAAAGAAACATACCGTTTTAATGTAGCAATTGAGCAGTACGAAACCGTCTGAATGTTGCTGTTGACCATTTTTTGCTTGGAGATGCTCTTGAGCTTGAAACACACACAGCAAGACCGGTGTTAACTAACGAAATGGTCGGCAGAGTGCCGACACCGCGAGTTTTGACTGGCACTTGCACATCTAAAACAACGTCGGAAAGTAACTCGTTCGGCTTTTGAGTCACATAAAGTATGTGTGTTAATTTTGACGCCACTAGCTCTGCTTGTTGTCATGCAATTTCTTTGCCTCTCAGAAATGATTATGACATAAAAGTGAAGTGCGTGACGAGTGTGACGTTAGGAAAACATTAGGCAGCATGGAGAGATGCTGTATGGGACCACAAAACCCAAACGAGTACTGTGTGACGTGCTACCCGGCAAATATTCACCGAGGTAGCCGGCTATCTCAGTCGGTAGAGCGTCAGACACTTAATCCCAGGGTCGTGGGTTCGAGCCAGACGCTGGGCGAAACGGAATTTTGTTCCGCTGCAGGTGTAAATTACCGTTTTTCTGATTAACGAGATTTAATGGAAATAGCAACTTTAAACTTTGCCTACGTCTCTGTCAGTCGCAAGGAAACTGTATTTGAAGGTGAAGGTGATTTTGTAGACATGTGTAAAAGACATGTTCTGAAATGCAAGTGTTGTGGTTTGGAGAGCACATCGGTTACGTGTCAGATGTGTAGCCAAGCAGTAATTTGTCGACACTAGATCGCGTGTTAGCCGATAATATGAATTGTTGTCAGCTAAAGTCTGATGATGCAGACGACCGTAAGGACGAAGTACCCAAGAGTACCGCTAGGCCGCGCCTCTTTAGCTCAGTGGTAGAGCACTGGTCTAATAAACCAGGGGTCGTAAGTTCCATCCTCACAGGAGAAAGATGAATTTTGGAAATCAGTTGTGCGTCGTGGCCGTATAGCAAACAGTACCTGTGATGACGAACAATTAGCGACAGGCGTTTTTTTAAGATTTACTCTCAGATGTGATTAAGGCGAATGGCGCAGATAAAGCATTTGCCAAAGCGGTACAGCATAAGGTGGGACGAGGCAGTCTGAATTACATTTTATAGATGTATTTCTCACATATCTCAGAGTCTCTCGCGATCTTCGTCGTCGTCGTCGTCGTCGTCGTCGTCGCCGCCGCTTCTGCAGAAGTAGCAAATGGCCATCGTAGCAAATGCGGCGAGGGACGGCCTGCCTTCGATTCCGAATGCACAAATTGTGTGGTCTTGTTTCTCAGTCTATATTTGGTCGGTCTCGTCAGAGGTTGAATGTAACGAATGGGTGGGAAAGAGCAAGGGGCAGCGGCTGTGTAGAACGAAAACACAAATCCTCAGGGGTGTGAGCGTTTCGAGATGAGTCGTATACATGTAAATGTTGGTCGTCAGTGACCGTGTGGCCTAATGGATAAGGCGTCGGACTTCGGCTCTGAAGATTACAGGTTCGAATGCTGTCACGCTTGTGTTTTTCCAGTTCTGAAAAAGAAACATACCGTTTTAATGTAGCAATTGAGCAGTACGAAACCGTCTGAATGTTGCTGTTGACCATTTTTTGCTTGGAGATGCTCTTGAGCTTGAAACACACACAGCAAGACCGGTGTTAACTAACGAAATGGTCGGCAGAGTGCCGACACCGCGAGTTTTGACTGGCACTTGCACATCTAAAACAACGTCGGAAAGTAACTCGTTCGGCTTTTGAGTCACATAAAGTATGTGTGTTAATTTTGACGCCACTAGCTCTGCTTGTTGTCATGCAATTTCTTTGCCTCTCAGAAATGATTATGACATAAAAGTGAAGTGCGTGACGAGTGTGACGTTAGGAAAACATTAGGCAGCATGGAGAGATGCTGTATGGGACCACAAAACCCAAACGAGTACTGTGTGACGTGCTACCCGGCAAATATTCACCGAGGTAGCCGGCTATCTCAGTCGGTAGAGCGTCAGACACTTAATCCCAGGGTCGTGGGTTCGAGCCAGACGCTGGGCGAAACGGAATTTTGTTCCGCTGCAGGTGTAAATTACCGTTTTTCTGATTAACGAGATTTAATGGAAATAGCAACTTTAAACTTTGCCTACGTCTCTGTCAGTCGCAAGGAAACTGTATTTGAAGGTGAAGATGATTTTGTAGACATGTGTAAAAGACATGTTCTGAAATGCAAGTGTTGTGGTTTGGAGAGCACATCGGTTACGTGTCAGATGTGTAGCCAAGCAGTAATTTGTCGCCATAGCTGCAAATATTAGCCGATAATATGAATTGTTGTCAGCTAAAGTCTGATGATGCAGACGACCGTAAGGACGAAGTACCCAAGAGTACCGCTAGGCCGCGCCTCTTTAGCTCAGTGGTAGAGCACTGGTCTAATAAACCAGGGGTCGTAAGTTCCATCCTCACAGGAGAAAGATGAATTTTGGAAATCAGTTGTGCGTCGTGGCCGTATAGCAAACAGTACCTGTGATGACGAACAATTAGCGACAGGCGTTTTTTTAAGATTTACTCTCAGATGTGATTAAGGCGAATGGCGCAGATAAAGCATTTGCCAAAGCGGTACAGCATAAGGTGGGACGAGGCAGTCTGAATTACATTTTATAGATGTATTTCTCACATATCTCAGAGTCTCTCGCGATCGTCGTCGTCGTCGTCGTCGTCGTCGTCGTCGTCGTCGTCGTCGTCGCCGCCGCCGCTTCTGCAGAAGTAGCAAATGGCCATCGTAGCAAATGCGGCGAGGGACGGCCTGCCTTCGATTCCGAATGCACAAATTGTGTGGTCTTGTTTCTCAGTCTATATTTGGTCGGTCTCGTCAGAGGTTGAATGTAACGAATGGGTGGGAAAGAGCAAGGGGCAGCGGCTGTGTAGAACGAAAACACAAATCCTCAGGGGTGTGAGCGTTTCGAGATGAGTCGTATACATGTAAATGTTGGTCGTCAGTGACCGTGTGGCCTAATGGATAAGGCGTCGGACTTCGGCTCTGAAGATTACAGGTTCGAATGCTGTCACGCTTGTGTTTTTCCAGTTCTGAAAAAGAAACATACCGTTTTAATGTAGCAATTGAGCAGTACGAAACCGTCTGAATGTTGCTGTTGACCATTTTTTGCTTGGAGATGCTCTTGAGCTTGAAACACACACAGCAAGACCGGTGTTAACTAACGAAATGGTCGGCAGAGTGCCGACACCGCGAGTTTTGACTGGCACTTGCACATCTAAAACAACGTCGGAAAGTAACTCGTTCGGCTTTTGAGTCACATAAAGTATGTGTGTTAATTTTGACGCCACTAGCTCTGCTTGTTGTCATGCAATTTCTTTGCCTCTCAGAAATGATTATGACATAAAAGTGAAGTGCGTGACGAGTGTGACGTTAGGAAAACATTAGGCAGCATGGAGAGATGCTGTATGGGACCACAAAACCCAAACGAGTACTGTGTGACGTGCTACCCGGCAAATATTCACCGAGGTAGCCGGCTATCTCAGTCGGTAGAGCGTCAGACACTTAATCCCAGGGTCGTGGGTTCGAGCCAGACGCTGGGCGAAACGGAATTTTGTTCCGCTGCAGGTGTAAATTACCGTTTTTCTGATTAACGAGATTTAATGGAAATAGCAACTTTAAACTTTGCCTACGTCTCTGTCAGTCGCAAGGAAACTGTATTTGAAGGTGAAGGTGATTTTGTAGACATGTGTAAAAGACATGTTCTGAAATGCAAGTGTTGTGGTTTGGAGAGCACATCGGTTACGTGTCAGATGTGTAGCCAAGCAGTAATTTGTCGCCATAGCTGCAAATATTAGCCGATAATATGAATTGTTGTCAGCTAAAGTCTGATGATGCAGACGACCGTAAGGACGAAGTACCCAAGAGTACCGCTAGGCCGCGCCTCTTTAGCTCAGTGGTAGAGCACTGGTCTAATAAACCAGGGGTCGTAAGTTCCATCCTCACAGGAGAAAGATGAATTTTGGAAATCAGTTGTGCGTCGTGGCCGTATAGCAAACAGTACCTGTGATGACGAACAATTAGCGACAGGCGTTTTTTTAAGATTTACTCTCAGATGTGATTAAGGCGAATGGCGCAGATAAAGCATTTGCCAAAGCGGTACAGCATAAGGTGGGACGAGGCAGTCTGAATTACATTTTATAGATGTATTTCTCACATATCTCAGAGTCTCTCGCGATCTTCGTCGTCGTCGTCGTCGTCGTCGTCGTCGCCGCCGCTTCTGCAGAAGTAGCAAATGGCCATCGTAGCAAATGCGGCGAGGGACGGCCTGCCTTCGATTCCGAATGCACAAATTGTGTGGTCTTGTTTCTCAGTCTATATTTGGTCGGTCTCGTCAGAGGTTGAATGTAACGAATGGGTGGGAAAGAGCAAGGGGCAGCGGCTGTGTAGAACGAAAACACAAATCCTCAGGGGTGTGAGCGTTTCGAGATGAGTCGTATACATGAAAATGTTGATCGTCAGTGACCGTGTGGTCTAATGGATAAGGCGTCGGACTTCGTATCTGAAGATTACAGGTTCGAATGCTGTCACGCTTGTGTTTTTCCAGTTCTGAAAAAGAAACATACCGTTTTAATGTAGCAATTGAGCAGTACGAAACCGTCTGAATGTTGCTGTTGACCATTTTTTGCTTGGAGATGCTCTTGAGCTTGAAACACACAGAGCAAGACCGGTGTTAACTAACGAAATGGTCGGCAGAGTGCCGACACCGCGAGTTTTGACTGGCACTTGCACATCTAAAACAACGTCGGAAAGTAACTCGTTCGGCTTTTGAGTCACATAAAGTATGTGTGTTAATTTTGACGCCACTAGCTCTGCTTGTTGTCATGCAATTTCTTTGCCTCTCAGAAATGATTATGACATAAAAGTGAAGTGCGTGACGAGTGTGACGTTAGGAAAACATTAGGCAGCATGGAGAGATGCTGTATGGGACCACAAAACCCAAACGAGTACTGTGTGACGTGCTACCCGGCAAATATTCACCCAGGTAGCCGGCTATCTCAGTCGGTAGAGCGTCATACACTTAATCCCAGGGTCGTGGGTTCGAGCCAGACGCTGGGCGAAACGGAATTTTGTTCCGCTGCAGGTGTAAATTACCGTTTTTCTGATTAACGAGATTTAATGGAAATAGCAACTTTAAACTTTGCCTACGTCTCTGTCAGTCGCAAGGAAACTGTATTTGAAGGTGAAGGTGATTTTGTAGACATGTGTAAAAGACATGTTCTGAAATGCAAGTGTTGTGGTTTGGAGAGCACATCGGTTACGTGTCAGATGTGTAGCCAAGCAGTAATTTGTCGCCATAGCTGCAAATATTAGCCGATAATATGAATTGTTGTCAGCTAAAGTCTGATGATGCAGACGACCGTAAGGACGAAGTACCCAAGAGTACCGCTAGGCCGCGCCTCTTTAGCTCAGTGGTAGAGCACTGGTCTAATAAACCAGGGGTCGTAAGTTCCATCCTCACAGGAGAAAGATGAATTTTGGAAATCAGTTGTGCGTCGTGGCCGTATAGCAAACAGTACCTGTGATGACGAACAATTAGCGACAGGCGTTTTTTTAAGATTTACTCTCAGATGTGATTAAGGCGAATGGCGCAGATAAAGCATTTGCCAAAGCGGTACAGCATAAGGTGGGACGAGGCAGTCTGAATTACATTTTATAGATGTATTTCTCACATATCTCAGAGTCTCTCGCGATCTTCGTCGTCGTCGTCGTCGTCGTCGCCGCCGCCGCTTCTGCAGAAGTAGCAAATGGCCATCGTAGCAAATGCGGCGAGGGACGGCCTGCCTTCGATTCCGAATGCACAAATTGTGTGGTCTTGTTTCTCAGTCTATATTTGGTCGGTCTCGTCAGAGGTTGAATGTAACGAATGGGTGGGAAAGAGCAAGGGGCAGCGGCTGTGTAGAACGAAAACACAAATCCTCAGGGGTGTGAGCGTTTCGAGATGAGTCGTATACATGTAAATGTTGGTCGTCAGTGACCGTGTGGCCTAATGGATAAGGCGTCGGACTTCGGCTCTGAAGATTACAGGTTCGAATGCTGTCACGCTTGTGTTTTTCCAGTTCTGAAAAAGAAACATACCGTTTTAATGTAGCAATTGAGCAGTACGAAACCGTCTGAATGTTGCTGTTGACCATTTTTTGCTTGGAGATGCTCTTGAGCTTGAAACACACACAGCAAGACCGGTGTTAACTAACGAAATGGTCGGCAGAGTGCCGACACCGCGAGTTTTGACTGGCACTTGCACATCTAAAACAACGTCGGAAAGTAACTCGTTCGGCTTTTGAGTCACATAAAGTATGTGTGTTAATTTTGACGCCACTAGCTCTGCTTGTTGTCATGCAATTTCTTTGCCTCTCAGAAATGATTATGACATAAAAGTGAAGTGCGTGACGAGTGTGACGTTAGGAAAACATTAGGCAGCATGGAGAGATGCTGTATGGGACCACAAAACCCAAACGAGTACTGTGTGACGTGCTACCCGGCAAATATTCACCGAGGTAGCCGGCTATCTCAGTCGGTAGAGCGTCAGACACTTAATCCCAGGGTCGTGGGTTCGAGCCAGACGCTGGGCGAAACGGAATTTTGTTCCGCTGCAGGTGTAAATTACCGTTTTTCTGATTAACGAGATTTAATGGAAATAGCAACTTTAAACTTTGCCTACGTCTCTGTCAGTCGCAAGGAAACTGTATTTGAAGGTGAAGGTGATTTTGTAGACATGTGTAAAAGACATGTTCTGAAATGCAAGTGTTGTGGTTTGGAGAGCACATCGGTTACGTGTCAGATGTGTAGCCAAGCAGTAATTTGTCGCCATAGCTGCAAATATTAGCCGATAATATGAATTGTTGTCAGCTAAAGTCTGATGATGCAGACGACCGTAAGGACGAAGTACCCAAGAGTACCGCTAGGCCGCGCCTCTTTAGCTCAGTGGTAGAGCACTGGTCTAATAAACCAGGGGTCGTAAGTTCCATCCTCACAGGAGAAAGATGAATTTTGGAAATCAGTTGTGCGTCGTGACCGTATAGCAAACAGTACCTGTGATGACGAACAATTAGCGACAGGCGTTTTTTTAAGATTTACTCTCAGATGTGATTAAGGCGAATGGCGCAGATAAAGCATTTGCCAAAGCGGTACAGCATAAGGTGGGACGAGGCAGTCTGAATTACATTTTATAGATGTATTTCTCACATATCTCAGAGTCTCTCGCGATCTTCGTCGTCGTCGTCGTCGTCGCCGCCGCCGCTTCTGCAGAAGTAGCAAATGGCCATCGTAGCAAATGCGGCGAGGGACGGCCTGCCTTCGATTCCGAATGCACAAATTGTGTGGTCTTGTTTCTCAGTCTATATTTGGTCGGTCTCGTCAGAGGTTGAATGTAACGAATGGGTGGGAAAGAGCAAGGGGCAGCGGCTGTGTAGAACGAAAACACAAATCCTCAGGGGTGTGAGCGTTTCGAGATGAGTCGTATACATGAAAATGTTGATCGTCAGTGACCGTGTGGTCTAATGGATAAGGCGTCGGACTTCGTATCTGAAGATTACAGGTTCGAATGCTGTCACGCTTGTGTTTTTCCAGTTCTGAAAAAGAAACATACCGTTTTAATGTAGCAATTGAGCAGTACGAAACCGTCTGAATGTTGCTGTTGACCATTTTTTGCTTGGAGATGCTCTTGAGCTTGAAACACACACAGCAAGACCGGTGTTAACTAACGAAATGGTCGGCAGAGTGCCGACACCGCGAGTTTTGACTGGCACTTGCACATCTAAAACAACGTCGGAAAGTAACTCGTTCGGCTTTTGAGTCACATAAAGTATGTGTGTTAATTTTGACGCCACTAGCTCTGCTTGTTGTCATGCAATTTCTTTGCCTCTCAGAAATGATTATGACATAAAAGTGAAGTGCGTGACGAGTGTGACGTTAGGAAAACATTAGGCAGCATGGAGAGATGCTGTATGGGACCACAAAACCCAAACGAGTACTGTGTGACGTGCTACCCGGCAAATATTCACCCAGGTAGCCGGCTATCTCAGTCGGTAGAGCGTCATACACTTAATCCCAGGGTCGTGGGTTCGAGCCAGACGCTGGGCGAAACGGAATTTTGTTCCGCTGCAGGTGTAAATTACCGTTTTTCTGATTAACGAGATTTAATGGAAATAGCAACTTTAAACTTTGCCTACGTCTCTGTCAGTCGCAAGGAAACTGTATTTGAAGGTGAAGGTGATTTTGTAGACATGTGTAAAAGACATGTTCTGAAATGCAAGTGTTGTGGTTTGGAGAGCACATCGGTTACGTGTCAGATGTGTAGCCAAGCAGTAATTTGTCGCCATAGCTGCAAATATTAGCCGATAATATGAATTGTTGTCAGCTAAAGTCTGATGATGCAGACGACCGTAAGGACGAAGTACCCAAGAGTACCGCTAGGCCGCGCCTCTTTAGCTCAGTGGTAGAGCACTGGTCTAATAAACCAGGGGTCGTAAGTTCCATCCTCACAGGAGAAAGATGAATTTTGGAAATCAGTTGTGCGTCGTGGCCGTATAGCAAACAGTACCTGTGATGACGAACAATTAGCGACAGGCGTTTTTTTAAGATTTACTCTCAGATGTGATTAAGGCGAATGGCGCAGATAAAGCATTTGCCAAAGCGGTACAGCATAAGGTGGGACGAGGCAGTCTGAATTACATTTTATAGATGTATTTCTCACATATCTCAGAGTCTCTCGCGATCTTCGTCGTCGTCGTCGTCGTCGTCGCCGCCGCCGCTTCTGCAGAAGTAGCAAATGGCCATCGTAGCAAATGCGGCGAGGGACGGCCTGCCTTCGATTCCGAATGCACAAATTGTGTGGTCTTGTTTCTCAGTCTATATTTGGTCGGTCTCGTCAGAGGTTGAATGTAACGAATGGGTGGGAAAGAGCAAGGGGCAGCGGCTGTGTAGAACGAAAACACAAATCCTCAGGGGTGTGAGCGTTTCGAGATGAGTCGTATACATGTAAATGTTGGTCGTCAGTGACCGTGTGGCCTAATGGATAAGGCGTCGGACTTCGGCTCTGAAGATTACAGGTTCGAATGCTGTCACGCTTGTGTTTTTCCAGTTCTGAAAAAGAAACATACCGTTTTAATGTAGCAATTGAGCAGTACGAAACCGTCTGAATGTTGCTGTTGACCATTTTTTGCTTGGAGATGCTCTTGAGCTTGAAACACACACAGCAAGACCGGTGTTAACTAACGAAATGGTCGGCAGAGTGCCGACACCGCGAGTTTTGACTGGCACTTGCACATCTAAAACAACGTCGGAAAGTAACTCGTTCGGCTTTTGAGTCACATAAAGTATGTGTGTTAATTTTGACGCCACTAGCTCTGCTTGTTGTCATGCAATTTCTTTGCCTCTCAGAAATGATTATGACATAAAAGTGAAGTGCGTGACGAGTGTGACGTTAGGAAAACATTAGGCAGCATGGAGAGATGCTGTATGGGACCACAAAACCCAAACGAGTACTGTGTGACGTGCTACCCGGCAAATATTCACCGAGGTAGCCGGCTATCTCAGTCGGTAGAGCGTCAGACACTTAATCCCAGGGTCGTGGGTTCGAGCCAGACGCTGGGCGAAACGGAATTTTGTTCCGCTGCAGGTGTAAATTACCGTTTTTCTGATTAACGAGATTTAATGGAAATAGCAACTTTAAACTTTGCCTACGTCTCTGTCAGTCGCAAGGAAACTGTATTTGAAGGTGAAGGTGATTTTGTAGACATGTGTAAAAGACATGTTCTGAAATGCAAGTGTTGTGGTTTCGAGAGCACATCGGTTACGTGTCAGATGTGTAGCCAAGCAGTAATTTGTCGCCATAGCTGCAAATATTAGCCGATAATATGAATTGTTGTCAGCTAAAGTCTGATGATGCAGACGACCGTAAGGACGAAGTACCCAAGAGTACCGCTAGGCCGCGCCTCTTTAGCTCAGTGGTAGAGCACTGGTCTAATAAACCAGGGGTCGTAAGTTCCATCCTCACAGGAGAAAGATGAATTTTGGAAATCAGTTGTGCGTCGTGACCGTATAGCAAACAGTACCTGTGATGACGAACAATTAGCGACAGGCGTTTTTTTAAGATTTACTCTCAGATGTGATTAAGGCGAATGGCGCAGATAAAGCATTTGCCAAAGCGGTACAGCATAAGGTGGGACGAGGCAGTCTGAATTACATTTTATAGATGTATTTCTCACATATCTCAGAGTCTCTCGCGATCTTCGTCGTCGTCGTCGTCGTCGTCGTCGTCGTCGTCGTCGCCGCCGCTTCTGCAGAAGTAGCAAATGGCCATCGTAGCAAATGCGGCGAGGGACGGCCTGCCTTCGATTCCGAATGCACAAATTGTGTGGTCTTGTTTCTCAGTCTATATTTGGTCGGTCTCGTCAGAGGTTGAATGTAACGAATGGGTGGGAAAGAGCAAGGGGCAGCGGCTGTGTAGAACGAAAACACAAATCCTCAGGGGTGTGAGCGTTTCGAGATGAGTCGTATACATGTAGATGTTGATCGTCAGTGACCGTGTGGTCTAATGGATAAGGCGTCGGACTTCGTATCTGATGATTACAGGTTCGAATGCTGTCACGCTTGTGTTTTTCCAGTTCTGAAAAAGAAACATACCGTTTTAATGTAGCAATTGAGCAGTACGAAACCGTCTGAATGTTGCTGTTGACCATTTTTTGCTTGGAGATGCTCTTGAGCTTGAAACACACACAGCAAGACCGGTGTTAACTAACGAAATGGTCGGCAGAGTGCCGACACCGCGAGTTTTGACTGGCACTTGCACATCTAAAACAACGTCGGAAAGTAACTCGTTCGGCTTTTGAGTCACATAAAGTATGTGTGTTAATTTTGACGCCACTAGCTCTGCTTGTTGTCATGCAATTTCTTTGCCTCTCAGAAATGATTATGACATAAAAGTGAAGTGCGTGACGAGTGTGACGTTAGGAAAACATTAGGCAGCATGGAGAGATGCTGTATGGGACCACAAAACCCAAACGAGTACTGTGTGACGTGCTACCCGGCAAATATTCACCGAGGCAGCCGGCTATCTCAGTCGGTAGAGCGTCAGACACTTAATCCCAGGGTCGTGGGTTCGAGCCAGACGCTGGGCGAAACGGAATTTTGTTCCGCTGCAGGTGTAAATTACCGTTTTTCTGATTAACGAGATTTAATGGAAATAGCAACTTTAAACTTTGCCTACGTCTCTGTCAGTCGCAAGGAAACTGTATTTGAAGGTGAAGGTGATTTTGTAGACATGTGTAAAAGACATGTTCTGAAATGCAAGTGTTGTGGTTTGGAGAGCACATCGGTTACGTGTCAGATGTGTAGCCAAGCAGTAATTTGTCGCCATAGCTGCAAATATTAGCCGATAATATGAATTGTTGTCAGCTAAAGTCCGATGATGCAGACGACCGTAAGGACGAAGTACCCAAGAGTACCGCTAGGCCGCGCCTCTTTAGCTCAGTGGTAGAGCACTGGTCTAATAAACCAGGGGTCGTAAGTTCCATCCTCACAGGAGAAAGATGAATTTTGGAAATCAGTTGTGCGTCGTGGCCGTATAGCAAACAGTACCTGTGATGACGAACAATTAGCGACAGGCGTTTTTTTAAGATTTACTCTCAGATGTGATTAAGGCGAATGGCGCAGATAAAGCATTTGCCAAAGCGGTACAGCATAAGGTGGGACGAGGCAGTCTGAATTACATTTTATAGATGTATTTCTCACATATCTCAGAGTCTCTCGCGATCTTCGTCGTCGTCGTCGTCGTCGTCGTCGTCGCCGCCGCTTCTGCAGAAGTAGCAAATGGCCATCGTAGCAAATGCAGCGAGGGACGGCCTGCCTTCGATTCCGAATGCACAAATTGTGTGGTCTTGTTTCTCAGTCTATATTTGGTCGGTCTCGTCAGAGGTTGAATGTAACGAATGGGTGGGAAAGAGCAAGGGGCAGCGGCTGTGTAGAACGAAAACACAAATCCTCAGGGGTGTGAGCGTTTCGAGATGAGTCGTATACATGTAAATGTTGATCGTCAGTGACCGTGTGGTCTAATGGATAAGGCGTCGGACTTCGTATCTGAAGATTACAGGTTCGAATGCTGTCACGCTTGTGTTTTTCCAGTTCTGAAAAAGAAACATACCGTTTTAATGTAGCAATTGAGCAGTACGAAACCGTCTGAATGTTGCTGTTGACCATTTTTTGCTTGGAGATGCTCTTGAGCTTGAAACACACACAGCAAGACCGGTGTTAACTAACGAAATGGTCGGCAGAGTGCCGACACCGCGAGTTTTGACTGGCACTTGCACATCTAAAACAACGTCGGAAAGTAACTCGTTCGGCTTTTGAGTCACATAAAGTATGTGTGTTAATTTTGACGCCACTAGCTCTGCTTGTTGTCATGCAATTTCTTTGCCTCTCAGAAATGATTATGACATAAAAGTGAAGTGCGTGACGAGTGTGACGTTAGGAAAACATTAGGCAGCATGGAGAGATGCTGTATGGGACCACAAAACCCAAACGAGTACTGTGTGACGTGCTACCCGGCAAATATTCACCGAGGTAGCCGGCTATCTCAGTCGGTAGAGCGTCAGACACTTAATCCCAGGGTCGTGGGTTCGAGCCAGACGCTGGGCGAAACGGAATTTTGTTCCGCTGCAGGTGTAAATTACCGTTTTTCTGATTAACGAGATTTAATGGAAATAGCAACTTTAAACTTTGCCTACGTCTCTGTCAGTCGCAAGGAAACTGTATTTGAAGGTGAAGGTGATTTTGTAGACATGTGTAAAAGACATGTTCTGAAATGCAAGTGTTGTGGTTTGGAGAGCACATCGGTTACGTGTCAGATGTGTAGCCAAGCAGTAATTTGTCGCCATAGCTGCAAATATTAGCCGATAATATGAATTGTTGTCAGCTAAAGTCCGATGATGCAGACGACCGTAAGGACGAAGTACCCAAGAGTACCGCTAGGCCGCGCCTCTTTAGCTCAGTGGTAGAGCACTGGTCTAATAAACCAGGGGTCGTAAGTTCCATCCTCACAGGAGAAAGATGAATTTTGGAAATCAGTTGTGCGTCGTGGCCGTATAGCAAACAGTACCTGTGATGACGAACAATTAGCGACAGGCGTTTTTTTAAGATTTACTCTCAGATGTGATTAAGGCGAATGGCGCAGATAAAGCATTTGCCAAAGCGGTACAGCATAAGGTGGGACGAGGCAGTCTGAATTACATTTTATAGATGTATTTCTCACATATCTCAGAGTCTCTCGCGATCTTCGTCGTCGTCGTCGTCGCCGCCGCTTCTGCAGAAGTAGCAAATGGCCATCGTAGCAAATGCGGCGAGGGACGGCCTGCCTTCGATTCCGAATGCACAAATTGTGTGGTCTTGTTTCTCAGTCTATATTTGGTCGGTCTCGTCAGAGGTTGAATGTAACGAATGGGTGGGAAAGAGCAAGGGGCAGCGGCTGTGTAGAACGAAAACACAAATCCTCAGGGGTGTGAGCGTTTCGAGATGAGTCGTATACATGTAAATGTTGATCGTCAGTGACCGTGTGGTCTAATGGATAAGGCGTCGGACTTCGTATCTGAAGATTACAGGTTCGAATGCTGTCACGCTTGTGTTTTTCCAGTTCTGAAAAAGAAACATACCGTTTTAATGTAGCAATTGAGCAGTACGAAACCGTCTGAATGTTGCTGTTGACCATTTTTTGCTTGGAGATGCTCTTGAGCTTGAAACACACACAGCAAGACCGGTGTTAACTAACGAAATGGTCGGCAGAGTGCCGACACCGCGAGTTTTGACTGGCACTTGCACATCTAAAACAACGTCGGAAAGTAACTCGTTCGGCTTTTGAGTCACATAAAGTATGTGTGTTAATTTTGACGCCACTAGCTCTGCTTGTTGTCATGCAATTTCTTTGCCTCTCAGAAATGATTATGACATAAAAGTGAAGTGCGTGACGAGTGTGACGTTAGGAAAACATTAGGCAGCATGGAGAGATGCTGTATGGGACCACAAAACCCAAACGAGTACTGTGTGACGTGCTACCCGGCAAATATTCACCCAGGTAGCCGGCTATCGCAGTCGGTAGAGCGTCAGACACTTAATCCCAGGGTCGTGGGTTCGAGCCAGACGCTGGGCGAAACGGAATTTTGTTCCGCTGCAGGTGTAAATTACCGTTTTTCTGATTAACGAGATTTAATGGAAATAGCAACTTTAAACTTTGCCTACGTCTCTGTCAGTCGCAAGGAAACTGTATTTGAAGGTGAAGGTGATTTTGTAGACATGTGTAAAAGACATGTTCTGAAATGCAAGTGTTGTGGTTTGGAGAGCACATCGGTTACGTGTCAGATGTGTAGCCAAGCAGTAATTTGTCGCCATAGCTGCAAATATTAGCCGATAATATGAATTGTTGTCAGCTAAAGTCTGATGATGCAGACGACCGTAAGGACGAAGTACCCAAGAGTACCGCTAGGCCGCGCCTCTTTAGGTCAGTGGTAGAGCACTGGTCTAATAAACCAGGGGTCGTAAGTTCCATCCTCACAGGAGAAAGATGAATTTTGGAAATCAGTTGTGCGTCGTGGCCGTATAGCAAACAGTACCTGTGATGACGAACAATTAGCGACAGGCGTTTTTTTAAGATTTACTCTCAGATGTGATTAAGGCGAATGGCGCAGATAAAGCATTTGCCAAAGCGGTACAGCATAAGGTGGGACGAGGCAGTCTGAATTACATTTTATAGATGTATTTCTCACATATCTCAGAGTCTCTCGCGATCTTCGTCGTCGTCGTCGTCGCCGCCGCCGCTTCTGCAGAAGTAGCAAATGGCCATCGTAGCAAATGCGGCGAGGGACGGCCTGCCTTCGATTCCGAATGCACAAATTGTGTGGTCTTGTTTCTCAGTCTATATTTGGTCGGTCTCGTCAGAGGTTGAATGTAACGAATGGGTGGGAAAGAGCAAGGGGCAGCGGCTGTGTAGAACGAAAACACAAATCCTCAGGGGTGTGAGCGTTTCGAGATGAGTCGTATACATGTAAATGTTGATCGTCAGTGACCGTGTTGTCTAATGGATAAGGCGTCGGACTTCGTATCTGAAGATTACAGGTTCGAATGCTGTCACGCTTGTGTTTTTCCAGTTCTGAAAAAGAAACATACCGTTTTAATGTAGCAATTGAGCAGTACGAAACCGTCTGAATGTTGCTGTTGACCATTTTTTGCTTGGAGATGCTCTTGAGCTTGAAACACACACAGCAAGACCGGTGTTAACTAACGAAATGGTCGGCAGAGTGCCGACACCGCGAGTTTTGACTGGCACTTGCACATCTAAAACAACGTCGGAAAGTAACTCGTTCGGCTTTTGAGTCACATAAAGTATGTGTGTTAATTTTGACGCCACTAGCTCTGCTTGTTGTCATGCAATTTCTTTGCCTCTCAGAAATGATTATGACATAAAAGTGAAGTGCGTGACGAGTGTGACGTTAGGAAAACATTAGGCAGCATGGAGAGATGCTGTATGGGACCACAAAACCCAAACGAGTACTGTGTGACGTGCTACCCGGCAAATATTCACCCAGGTAGCCGGCTATCTCAGTCGGTAGAGCGTCAGACACTTAATCCCAGGGTCATGGGTTCGAGCCAGACGCTGGGCGAAACGGAATTTTGTTCCGCTGCAGGTGTAAATTACCGTTTTTCTGATTAACGAGATTTAATGGAAATAGCAACTTTAAACTTTGCCTACGTCTCTGTCAGTCGCAAGGAAACTGTATTTGAAGGTGAAGGTGATTTTGTAGACATGTGTAAAAGACATGTTCTGAAATGCAAGTGTTGTGGTTTGGAGAGCACATCGGTTACGTGTCAGATGTGTAGCCAAGCAGTAATTTGTCGCCATAGCTGCAAATATTAGCCGATAATATGAATTGTTGTCAGCTAAAGTCTGATGATGCAGACGACCGTAAGGACGAAGTACCCAAGAGTACCGCTAGGCCGCGCCTCTTTAGCTCAGTGGTAGAGCACTGGTCTAATAAACCAGGGGTCGTAAGTTCCATCCTCACAGGAGAAAGATGAATTTTGGAAATCAGTTGTGCGTCGTGGCCGTATAGCAAACAGTACCTGTGATGACGAACAATTAGCGACAGGCGTTTTTTTAAGATTTACTCTCAGATGTGATTAAGGCGAATGGCGCAGATAAAGTATTTGCCAAAGCGGTACAGCATAAGGTGGGACGAGGCAGTCTGAATTACATTTTATAGATGTATTTCTCACATATCTCAGAGTCTCTCGCGATCTTCGTCGTCGTCGTCGTTGTTTCTCAGTCTATATTTGGTCGGTCTCGTCAGAGGTTGAATGTAACGAATGGGTGGGAAAGAGCAAGGGGCAGCGGCTGTGTAGAACGAAAACACAAATCCTCAGGGGTGTGAGCGTTTCGAGATGAGTCGTATACATGTAAATGTTGATCGTCAGTGACCGTGTGGTCTAATGGATAAGGCGTCGGACTTCGTATCTGAAGATTACAGGTTCGAATGCTGTCACGCTTGTGTTTTTCCAGTTCTGAAAAAGAAACATACCGTTTTAATGTAGCAATTGAGCAGTACGAAACCGTCTGAATGTTGCTGTTGACCATTTTTTGCTTGGAGATGCTCTTGAGCTTGAAACACACACAGCAAGACCGGTGTTAACTAACGAAATGGTCGGCAGAGTGCCGACACCGCGAGTTTTGACTGGCACTTGCACATCTAAAACAACGTCGGAAAGTAACTCGTTCGGCTTTTGAGTCACATAAAGTATGTGTGTTAATTTTGACGCCACTAGCTCTGCTTGTTGTCATGCAATTTCTTTGCCTCTCAGAAATGATTATGACATAAAAGTGAAGTGCGTGACGAGTGTGACGTTAGGAAAACATTAGGCAGCATGGAGAGATGCTGTATGGGACCACAAAACCCAAACGAGTACTGTGTGACGTGCTACCCGGCAAATATTCACCCAGGTAGCCGGCTATCTCAGTCGGTAGAGCGTCAGACACTTAATCCCAGGGTCGTGGGTTCGAGCCAGACGCTGGGCGAAACGGAATTTTGTTCCGCTGCAGGTGTAAATTACCGTTTTTCTGATTAACGAGATTTAATGGAAATAGCAACTTTAAACTTTGCCTACGTCTCTGTCAGTCGCAAGGAAACTGTATTTGAAGGTGAAGGTGATGTTGTAGACATGTGTAAAAGACATGTTCTGAAATGCAAGTGTTGTGGTTTGGAGAGCACATCGGTTACGTGTCAGATGTGTAGCCAAGCAGTAATTTGTCGCCATAGCTGCAAATATTAGCCGATAATATGAATTGTTGTCAGCTAAAGTCTGATGATGCAGACGACCGTAAGGACGAAGTACCCAAGAGTACCGCTAGGCCGCGCCTCTTTAGCTCAGTGGTAGAGCACTGGTCTAATAAACCAGGGGTCGTAAGTTCCATCCTCACAGGAGAAAGATGAATTTTGGAAATCAGTTGTGCGTCGTGGCCGTATAGCAAACAGTACCTGTGATGACGAACAATTAGCGACAGGCGTTTTTTTAAGATTTACTCTCAGATGTGATTAAGGCGAATGGCGCAGATAAAGCATTTGCCAAAGCGGTACAGCATAAGGTGGGACGAGGCAGTCTGAATTACTTTTTATAGATGTATTTCTCACATATCTCAGAGTCTCTCGCGATCTTCGTCGTCGTCGTCGTCGTCGTCGTCGTCGTCGTCGCCGCCGCTTCTGCAGAAGTAGCAAATGGCCATCGTAGCAAATGCGGCGAGGGACGGCCTGCCTTCGATTCCGAATGCACAAATTGTGTGGTCTTGTTTCTCAGTCTATATTTGGTCGGTCTCGTCAGAGGTTGAATGTAACGAATGGGTGGGAAAGAGCAAGGGGCAGCGGCTGTGTAGAACGAAAACACAAATCCTCAGGGGTGTGAGCGTTTCGAGATGAGTCGTATACATGTAAATGTTGATCGTCAGTGACCGTGTGGTCTAATGGATAAGGCGTCGGACTTCGTATCTGAAGATTACAGGTTCGAATGCTGTCACGCTTGTGTTTTTCCAGTTCTGAAAAAGAAACATACCGTTTTAATGTAGCAATTGAGCAGTACGAAACCGTCTGAATGTTGCTGTTGACCATTTTTTGCTTGGAGATGCTCTTGAGCTTGAAACACACACAGCAAGACCGGTGTTAACTAACGAAATGGTCGGCAGAGTGCCGACACCGCGAGTTTTGACTGGCACTTGCACATCTAAAACAACGTCGGAAAGTAACTCGTTCGGCTTTTGAGTCACATAAAGTATGTGTGTTAATTTTGACGCCACTAGCTCTGCTTGTTGTCATGCAATTTCTTTGCCTCTCAGAAATGATTATGACATAAAAGTGAAGTGCGTGACGAGTGTGACGTTAGGAAAACATTAGGCAGCATGGAGAGATGCTGTATGGGACCACAAAACCCAAACGAGTACTGTGTGACGTGCTACCCGGCAAATATTCACCCAGGTAGCCGGCTATCTCAGTCGGTAGAGCGTCAGACACTTAATCCCAGGGTCGTGGGTTCGAGCCAGACGCTGGGCGAAACGGAATTTTGTTCCGCTGCAGGTGTAAATTACCGTTTTTCTGATTAACGAGATTTAATGGAAATAGCAACTTTAAACTTTGCCTACGTCTCTGTCAGTCGCAAGGAAACTGTATTTGAAGGTGAAGGTGATGTTGTAGACATGTGTAATAGACATGTTCTGAAATGCAAGTGTTGTGGTTTGGAGAGCACATCGGTTACGTGTCAGATGTGTAGCCAAGCAGTAATTTGTCGCCATAGCTGCAAATATTAGCCGATAATATGAATTGTTGTCAGCTAAAGTCTGATGATGCAGACGGCCGTAAGGACGAAGTACCCAAGAGTATCGCTAGGCCGCGCCTCTTTAGCTCAGTGGTAGAGCACTGGTGTAATAAACCAGGGGTCGTAAGTTCCATCCTCACAGGAGAAAGATGAATTTTGGAAATCAGTTGTGCGTCGTGGCCGTATAGCAAACAGTACCTGTGATGACGAACAATTAGCGACAGGCGTTTTTTTAAGATTTACTCTCAGATGTGATTAAGGCGAATGGCGCAGATAAAGCATTTGCCAAAGCGGTACAGCATAAGGTGGGACGAGGCAGTCTGAATTACATTTTATAGATGTATTTCTCACATATCTCAGAGTCTCTCGCGATCTTCGTCGTCGTCGTCGTCGTCGTCGTCGCCGCCGCCGCTTCTGCAGAAGTAGCAAATGGCCATCGTAGCAAATGCGGCGAGGGACGGCCTGCCTTCGATTCCGAATGCACAAATTGTGTGGTCTTGTTTCTCAGTCTATATTTGGTCGGTCTCGTCAGAGGTTGAATGTAACGAATGGGTGGGAAAGAGCAAGGGGCAGCGGCTGTGTAGAACGAAAACACAAATCCTCAGGGGTGTGAGCGTTTCGAGATGAGTCGTATACATGTAAATGTTGATCGTCAGTGACCGTGTGGTCTAATGGATAAGGCGTCGGACTTCGTATCTGAAGATTACAGGTTCGAATGCTGTCACGCTTGTGTTTTTCCAGTTCTGAAAAAGAAACATACCGTTTTAATGTAGCAATTGAGCAGTACGAAACCGTCTGAATGTTGCTGTTGACCATTTTTTGCTTGGAGATGCTCTTGAGCTTGAAACACACACAGCAAGACCGGTGTTAACTAACGAAATGGTCGGCAGAGTGCCGACACCGTGAGTTTTGACTGGCACTTGCACATCTAAAACAACGTCGGAAAGTAACTCGTTCGGCTTTTGAGTCACATAAAGTATGTGTGTTAATTTTGACGCCACTAGCTCTGCTTGTTGTCATGCAATTTCTTTGCCTCTCAGAAATGATTATGACATAAAAGTGAAGTGCGTGACGAGTGTGACGTTAGGAAAACATTAGGCAGCATGGAGAGATGCTGTATGGGACCACAAAACCCAAACGAGTACTGTGTGACGTGCTACCCGGCAAATATTCACCCAGGTAGCCGGCTATCTCAGTCGGTAGAGCGTCAGACACTTAATCCCAGGGTCGTGGGTTCGAGCCAGACGCTGGGCGAAACGGAATTTTGTTCCGCTGCAGGTGTAAATTACCGTTTTTCTGATTAACGAGATTTAATGGAAATAGCAACTTTAAACTTTGCCTACGTCTCTGTCAGTCGCAAGGAAACTGTATTTGAAGGTGAAGGTGATGTTGTAGACATGTGTAAAAGACATGTTCTGAAATGCAAGTGTTGTGGTTTGGAGAGCACATCGGTTACGTGTCAGATGTGTAGCCAAGCAGTAATTTGTCGCCATAGCTGCAAATATTAGCCGATAATATGAATTGTTGTCAGCTAAAGTCTGACGATGCAGACGACCGTAAGGACGAAGTACCCAAGAGTACCGCTAGGCCGCGCCTCTTTAGCTCAGTGGTAGAGCACTGGTCTAAAAAACCAGGGGTCGTAAGTTCCATCCTCACAGGAGAAAGATGAATTTTGGAAATCAGTTGTGCGTCGTGGCCGTATAGCAAACAGTACCTGTGATGACGAACAATTAGCGACAGGCGTTTTTTTAAGATTTACTCTCAGATGTGATTAAGGCGAATGGCGCAGATAAAGCATTTGCCAAAGCGGTACAGCATAAGGTGGGACGAGGCAGTCTGAATTACTTTTTATAGATGTATTTCTCACATATCTCAGAGTCTCTCGCGATCGTCGTCGTCGTCGTCGTCGTCGTCGTCGTCGCCGCCGCCGCCGCTTCTGCAGAAGTAGCAAATGGCCATCGTAGCAAATGCGGCGAGGGACGCCCTGCCTTCGATTCCGAATGCACAAAGTGTGTGGTCTTGTTTCTCAGTCTATATTTGGTCGGTCTCGTCAGAGGTTGAATGTAACGAATAAGTGGGAAAGAGCAAGGGGCAGCGGCTGTGTAGAACGAAAACACAAATCCTCAGGGGTGTGAGCGTTTCGAGATGAGTCGTATACATGTAAATGTTGGTCGTCAGTGACCGTGTGGCCTAATGGATAAGGCGTCGGACTTCGGCTCTGAAGATTACAGGTTCGAGTCCTGTCACGCTTGTGTTTTTCCAGTTCTGAAAAAGAAACATACCGTTTTAATGTAGCAATTGAGCAGTACGAAACCGTCTGAATGTTGCTGTTGACCATTTTTTGCTTGGAGATGCTCTTGAGCTTGAAACACACACAGCAAGACCGGTGTTAACTAGCGAAATGGTCGGCAGAGTGCCGACACCGCGAGTTTTGACTGGCACTTGCACATCTAAAACAACGTCGGAAAGTAACTCGTTCGGCTTTTGAGTCACATAGAGTATGTGTGTTAATTTTGACGCCACTAGCTCTGCTTGTTGTCATGCAATTTCTTTGCCTCTCAGAAATGATTATGACATAAAAGTGAAGTGCGTGACGAGTGTGACGTTAGGAAAACATTAGGCAGCATGGAGAGATGCTGTATGGGACCACCCAACCCAAACGAGTACTGTGTGACGTGCTACCCGGCAAATATTCACCGAAGTAGCCGGCTATCTCAGTCGGTAGAGCGTCAGACACTTAATCCCAGGGTCGTGGGTTCGACCCAGACGCTGGGCGAAACGGAATTTTGTTCCGCTGCAGGTGTAAATTACCGTTTTTCTGATTAACGAGATTTAATGGAAATAGCAACTTTAAACTTTGCCTACGTCTCTGTCAGTCGCAAGGAAACTGTATTTGAAGGTGAAGGTGATTTTGTAGACATGTGTAAAAGACATGTTCTGAAATGCAAGTGTTGTGGTTTGGAGAGCACATCGGTTACGTGTCAGATGTGTAGCCAAGCAGTAATTTGTCGCCATAGCTGCAAATATTAGCCGATAATATGAATTGTTGTCAGCTAAAGTTTGATGATGCAGACGACCGTAAGGACGAAGTACCCAAGAGTACCGCTAGGCCGCGCCTCTTTAGCTCAGTGGTAGAGCACTGGTCTAATAAACCAGGGGTCGTAAGTTCCATCCTCACAGGAGAAAGATGAATTTTGGAAATCAGTTGCGCGTCGTGGCCGTATAGCAAACAGTACCTGTGATGACGAACAATTAGCGACAGGCGTTTTTTTTAGATTTACTCTCAGATGTGATTAAGGCGAATGGCGCAGATAAAGCATTTGCCAAAGCGGTACAGCATAAGGTGGGACGAGGCAGTCTGAATTACATTTTATAGATGTATTTCTCACATATCTCAGAGCCTCTCGCGATCTTCGTCGCCGTCGTCGTCGCCGCCGCTTCTGCAGAAGTAGCAAATGGCCATCGTAGCAAATGCGGCGAGGGACGCCCTGCCTTCGATTCCGAATGCACAAATTGTATGGTCTTGTTTCTCAGTCTATATTTGGTCGGTCTCGTCAGAGGTTGAATGTAACGAATGGGTGGGAAAGAGCAAGGGGCAGCGGCTGTTTAGAACGAAAACACAAATCCTCAGGGGTGTGAGCGTTTCGAGATGAGTCGTATACATGTAAATGTTGATCGTCAGTGACCGTGTGGTCTAATGGATAAGGCGTCGGACTTCGTATCTGAAGATTACAGGTTCGAATGTTGTCACGGTTGTGTTTTTCCAGTTCTGAAAAAGAAACATACCGTTTTAATGTAGCAATTGAGCAGTACGAAACCGTCTGAATGTTGCTGTTGACCATTTTTTGCTTGGAGATGCTCTTGAGCTTGAAACACACACAGCAAGACCGGTGTTAACTAACGAAATGGTCGGCAGAGTGCCGACACCGCGAGTTTTGACTGGCACTTGCACATCTAAAACAACGTCGGAAAGTAACTCGTTCGGCTTTTGAGTCACATAAAGTATGTGTGTTAATTTTGACGCCACTAGCTCTGCTTGTTGTCATGCAATTTCTTTGCCTCTCAGAAACGATTATGACATAAAAGTGAAGTACGTGACGAGTGTGACGTTAGGAAAACATTAGGCAGCATGGAGAGATTCTGTGTGGGACCACCCAACCCAAACGAGTACTGTGTGACGTGCTACCCGGCAAGTATTCACCGAGGTAGCCGGCTATGTCAGTCGGTAGAGCGTTAGACTCTTAATCCCACGGTCGTGGGTTCGAGCCAGACGCTGGGCGGAACGGAATTTTGTTCCGCTGCAGGTGTAAATTACCGTTTTTCTGATTAACGAGATTTAATGGAAATAGCAACTTTAAACTTTGCCTACGTCTCTGTCAGTCGCAAGGAAACTGTATTTGAAGGTGAAGGTGATTTTGTAGACATGTGTAAAAGACATGTTCTGAAATGCAAGTGTTGTGGTTTGGAGAGCACATCGGTTACGTGTCAGATGTGTAGCCAAGCAGTAATTTGTCGCCATAGCTGCAAATATTAGCCGATAATATGAATTGTTGTCAGTTAAAGTCTGATGATGCAGACGACCGTAAGGACGAAGTACCCAAGAGTACCGCTAGGCCGCGCCTCTTTAGCTCAGTGGTAGAGCACTGGTCTAATAAACCAGGGGTCGTAAGTTCCATCCTCACAGGAGAAAGATGAATTTTGGAAATCAGTTGCGCGTCGTGGCGGTATAGCAAACAGTACCTGTGATGACGAACAATTAACGATAGGCGTTTTTTTAAGATTTACTCTCAGATGTGATTAAGGCGAATGGCGCAGATAAAGCATTTGCCAAAGCGGTACAGCATAAGGTGGGACGAGGCAGTCTGAATTACATTTTATAGATGTATTTCTCACATATCTCAGAGTCTCTCGCGATCTTCGTCGTCGTCGTCGTCGCCGCCGCTTCTGCAGAAGTAGCAAATGGCCATCGTAGCAAATGCGGCGAGGGACGCCCTGCCTTCGATTCCGAATGCACAAAGTGTGTGGTCTTGTTTCTCAGTCTATATTTGGTCGGTCTCGTCAGAGGTTGAATGTAACGAATGGGTGGGAAAGAGCAAGGGGCAGCGGCTGTTTAGAACGAAAACACAAATCCTCAGGGGTGTGAGCGTTTCGAGATGAGTCGTATACATGTAAATGTTGATCGTCAGTGACCGTGTGGTCTAATGGATAAGGCGTCGGACTTCGTATCTGAAGATTACAGGTTCGAATGCTGTCACGCTTGTGTTTTTCCAGTTCTGAAAAAGAAACATACCGTTTTAATGTAGCAATTGAGCAGTACGAAACCGTCTGAATGTTGCTGTTGACCATTTTTTGCTTGGAGATGCTCTTGAGCTTGAAACACACACAGCAAGACCGGTGTTAACTAGCGAAATGGTCGGCAGAGTGCCGACACCGCGAGTTTTGACTGGCACTTGCACATCTAAAACAACGTCGGAAAGTAACTCGTTCGGCTTTTGAGTCACATAAAGTATGTGTGTTAATTTTGACGCCACTAGCTCTGCTTGTTGTCATGCAATTTCTTTGCCTCTCAGAAATGATTATGACATAAAAGTGAAGTACGTGACGAGTGTGACGTTAGGAAAACATTAGGCAGCATGGAGAGATTCTGTATGGGACCACCCAACCCAAACGAGTACTGTGTGACGTGCTACCCGGCAAGTATTCACCGAGGTAGCCGGCTATCTCAGTCGGTAGAGCGTCAGACACTTAATCCCATGGTCGTGGGTTCCAGCCAGACGCTGGGCGAAACGGAATTTTGTTCCGCTGCAGGTGTAAATTACCGTTTTTCTGATTAACGAGATTTAATGGAAATAGCAACTTTAAACTTTGCCTACGTCTCTGTCAGTCGCAAGGAAACTGTATTTGAAGGTGAAGGTGATTTTGTAGACATGTGTAAAAGACATGTTCTGAAATGCAAGTGTTGTGGTTTGGAGAGCACATCGGTTACGTGTCAGATGTGTAGCCAAGCAGTAATTTGTCGCCATAGCTGCAAATATTAGCCGATAATATGAATTGTTGTCAGCTAAAGTCTGATGATGCAGACGACCGTAAGGACGAAGTACCCAAGAGTACCGCTACGCCGCGCCTCTTTAGCTCAGTGGTAGAGCACTGGTTTAATAAACCAGGGGTCGTAAGTTCCATCCTCACAGGAGAAAGATGAATTTTGGAAATCAGTTGCGCGTCGTGGCCGTATAGCAAACAGTACCTGTGATGACGAACAATTAGCGACAGGCGTTTTTTTTTAAGATTTACTCTCAGATGTGATTAAGGCGAATGGCGCAGATAAAGCATTTGCCAAAGCGGTACAGCATAAGGTGGGACGAGGCAGTCTGAATTACATTTTATAGATGTATTTCTCACATATCTCAGAGCCTCTCGCGATCTTCGTCGTCGTCGTCGTCGCCGCCGCTTCTGCAGAAGTAGCAAATGGCCATCGTAGCAAATGCGGCGAGGGACGCCCTGCCTTCGATTCCGAATGCACAAAGTGTATGGTCTTGTTTCTCAGTCTATATTTGGTCGGTCTCGTCAGAGGTTGAATGTAACGAATGGGTGGGAAAGAGCAAGGGGCAGCGGCTGTTTAGAACGAAAACACAAATCCTCAGGGGTGTGAGCGTTTCGAGAAGAGTCGTATACATGTAAATGTTGATCGTCAGTGACCGTGTGGTCTAATGGATAAGGCGTCGGACTTCGTATCTGAAGATTACAGGTTCGAATGCTGTCACGCTTGTGTTTTTCCAGTTCTGAAAAAGAAACATACCGTTTTAATGTAGCAATTGAGCAGTACGAAACCGTCTGAATGTTGCTGTTGACCATTTTTTGCTTGGAGATGCTCTTGAGCTTGAAACACACACAGCAAGACCGGTGTTAACTAGCGAAATGGTCGGCAGAGTGCCGACACCGCGAGTTTTGACTGGCACTTGCACATCTAAAACAACGTCGGAAAGTAACTCGTTCGGCTTTTGAGTCACATAAAGTATGTGTGTTAATTTTGACGCCACTAGCTCTGCTTGTTGTCATGCAATTTCTTTGCCTCTCAGAAATGATTATGACATAAAAGTGAAGTACGTGACGAGTGTGACGTTAGGAAAACATTAGGCAGCATGGAGAGATTCTGTATGGGACCACCCAACCCAAACGAGTACTGTGTGACGTGCTACCCGGCAAATATTCACCGAAGTAGCCGGCTATCTCAGTCGGTAGAGCGTCAGACACTTAATCCCAGGGTCGTGGGTTCGACCCAGACGCTGGGCGAAACGGAATTTTGTTCCGCTGCAGGTGTAAATTACCGTTTTTCTGATTAACGAGATTTAATGGAAATAGCAACTTTAAACTTTGCCTACGTCTCTGTCAGTCGCAAGGAAACTGTATTTGAAGGTGAAGGTGATTTTGTAGACATGTGTAAAAGACATGTTCTGAAATGCAAGTGTTGTGGTTTGGAGAGCACATCGGTTACGTGTCAGATGTGTAGCCAAGCAGTAATTTGTCGCCATAGCTGCAAATATTAGCCGATAATATGAATTGTTGTCAGCTAAAGTCTGATGATGCAGACGACCGTAAGGACGAAGTACCCAAGAGTACCGCTAGGCCGCGCCTCTTTAGCTCAGTGGTAGAGCACTGGTCTAATAAACCAGGGGTCGTAAGTTCCATCCTCACAGGAAAAAGATGAATTTTGGAAATCAGTTGCGCGTCGTGGCCGTATAGCAAACAGTACCTGTGATGACGAACAATTAGCGACAGGCGTTTTTTTTTAAGATTTACTCTCAGATGTGATTAAGGCGAATGGCGCAGATAAAGCATTTGCCAAAGCGGTACAGCATAAGGTGGGACGAGGCAGTCTGAATTACATTTTATAGATGTATTTCTCACATATCTCAGAGCCTCTCGCGATCTTCGTCGTCGTCGTCGTCGTCGTCGCCGCCGCTTCTGCAGAAGTAGCAAATGGCCATCGTAGCAAATGCGGCGAGGGACGCCCTGCCTTCGATTCCGAATGCACAAAGTGTGTGGTCTTGTTTCTCAGTCTATATTTGGTCGGTCTCGTCAGAGGTTGAATGTAACGAATGGGTGGGAAAGAGCAAGGGGCAGCGGCTGTTTAGAACGAAAACACAAATCCTCAGGGGTGTGAGCGTTTCGAGAAGAGTCGTATACATGTAAATGTTGATCGTCAGTGACCGTGTGGTCTAATGGATAAGGCGTCGGACTTCGTATCTGAAGATTACAGGTTCGAATGCTGTCACGCTTGTGTTTTTCCAGTTCTGAAAAAGAAACATACCGTTTTAATGTAGCAATTGAGCAGTACGAAACCGTCTGAATGTTGCTGTTGACCATTTTTTGCTTGGAGATGCTCTTGAGCTTGAAACACACACAGCAAGACCGGTGTTAACTAGCGAAATGGTCGGCAGAGTGCCGACACCGCGAGTTTTGACTGGCACTTGCACATCTAAAACAACGTCGGAAAGTAACTCGTTCGGCTTTTGAGTCACATAAAGTATGTGTGTTAATTTTGACGCCACTAGCTCTGCTTGTTGTCATGCAATTTCTTTGCCTCTCAGAAATGATTATGACATAAAAGTGAAGTACGTGACGAGTGTGACGTTAGGAAAACATTAGGCAGCATGGAGAGATTCTGTATGGGACCACCCAACCCAAACGAGTACTGTGTGACGTGCTACCCGGCAAGTATTCACCGAGGTAGCCGGCTATCTCAGTCGGTAGAGCGTCAGACACTTAATCCCATGGTCGTGGGTTCCAGCCAGACGCTGGGCGAAACGGAATTTTGTTCCGCTGCAGGTGTAAATTACCGTTTTTCTGATTAACGAGATTTAATGGAAATAGCAACTTTAAACTTTGCCTACGTCTCTGTCAGTCGCAAGGAAACTGTATTTGAAGGTGAAGGTGATTTTGTAGACATGTGTAAAAGACATGTTCTGAAATGCAAGTGTTGTGGTTTGGAGAGCACATCGGTTACGTGTCAGATGTGTAGCCAAGCAGTAATTTGTCGCCATAGCTGCAAATATTAGCCGATAATATGAATTGTTGTCAGCTAAAGTCTGATGATGCAGACGACCGTAAGGACGAAGTACCCAAGAGTACCGCTACGCCGCGCCTCTTTAGCTCAGTGGTAGAGCACTGGTCTAATAAACCAGGGGTCGTAAGTTCCATCCTCACAGGAGAAAGATGAATTTTGGAAATCAGTTGCGCGTCGTGGCCGTATAGCAAACAGTACCTGTGATGACGAACAATTAGCGACAGGCGTTTTTTTTTAAGATTTACTCTCAGATGTGATTAAGGCGAATGGCGCAGATAAAGCATTTGCCAAAGCGGTACAGCATAAGGTGGGACGAGGCAGTCTGAATTACATTTTATAGATGTATTTCTCACATATCTCAGAGCCTCTCGCGATCTTCGTCGTCGTCGTCGTCGCCGCCGCTTCTGCAGAAGTAGCAAATGGCCATCGTAGCAAATGCGGCGAGGGACGCCCTGCCTTCGATTCCGAATGCACAAAGTGTGTGGTCTTGTTTCTCAGTCTATATTTGGTCGGTCTCGTCAGAGGTTGAATGTAACGAATGGGTGGGAAAGAGCAAGGGGCAGCGGCTGTTTAGAACGAAAACACAAATCCTCAGGGGTGTGAGCGTTTCGAGAAGAGTCGTATACATGTAAATGTTGATCGTCAGTGACCGTGTGGTCTAATGGATAAGGCGTCGGACTTCGTATCTGAAGATTACAGGTTCGAATGCTGTCACGCTTGTGTTTTTCCAGTTCTGAAAAAGAAACATACCGTTTTAATGTAGCAATTGAGCAGTACGAAACCGTCTGAATGTTGCTGTTGACCATTTTTTGCTTGGAGATGCTCTTGAGCTTGAAACACACACAGCAAGACCGGTGTTAACTAGCGAAATGGTCGGCAGAGTGCCGACACCGCGAGTTTTGACTGGCACTTGCACATCTAAAACAACGTCGGAAAGTAACTCGTTCGGCTTTTGAGTCACATAAAGTATGTGTGTTAATTTTGACGCCACTAGCTCTGCTTGTTGTCATGCAATTTCTTTGCCTCTCAGAAATGATTATGACATAAAAGTGAAGTACGTGACGAGTGTGACGTTAGGAAAACATTAGGCAGCATGGAGAGATTCTGTATGGGACCACCCAACCCAAACGAGTACTGTGTGACGTGCTACCCGGCAAATATTCACCGAAGTAGCCGGCTATCTCAGTCGGTAGAGCGTCAGACACTTAATCCCAGGGTCGTGGGTTCGACCCAGACGCTGGGCGAAACGGAATTTTGTTCCGCTGCAGGTGTAAATTACCGTTTTTCTGATTAACGAGATTTAATGGAAATAGCAACTTTAAACTTTGCCTACGTCTCTGTCAGTCGCAAGGAAACTGTATTTGAAGGTGAAGGTGATTTTGTAGACATGTGTAAAAGACATGTTCTGAAATGCAAGTGTTGTGGTTTGGAGAGCACATCGGTTACGTGTCAGATGTGTAGCCAAGCAGTAATTTGTCGCCATAGCTGCAAATATTAGCCGATAATATGAATTGTTGTCAGCTAAAGTCTGATGATGCAGACGACCGTAAGGACGAAGTACCCAAGAGTACCGCTAGGCCGCGCCTCTTTAGCTCAGTGGTAGAGCACTGGTCTAATAAACCAGGGGTCGTAAGTTCCATCCTCACAGGAAAAAGATGAATTTTGGAAATCAGTTGCGCGTCGTGGCCGTATAGCAAACAGTACCTGTGATGACGAACAATTAGCGACAGGCGTTTTTTTTAAGATTTACTCTCAGATGTGATTAAGGCGAATGGCGCAGATAAAGCATTTGCCAAAGCGGTACAGCATAAGGTGGGACGAGGCAGTCTGAATTACATTTTATAGATGTATTTCTCACATATCTCAGAGCCTCTCGCGATCTTCGTCGTCGTCGTCGTCGTCGTCGCCGCCGCTTCTGCAGAAGTAGCAAATGGCCATCGTAGCAAATGCGGCGAGGGACGCCCTGCCTTCGATTCCGAATGCACAAAGTGTGTGGTCTTGTTTCTCAGTCTATATTTGGTCGGTCTCGTCAGAGGTTGAATGTAACGAATGGGTGGGAAAGAGCAAGGGGCAGCGGCTGTTTAGAACGAAAACACAAATCCTCAGGGGTGTGAGCGTTTCGAGATGAGTCGTATACATGTAAATGTTGATCGTCAGTGACCGTGTGGTCTAATGGATAAGGCGTCGGACTTCGTATCTGAAGATTACAGGTTCGAATGCTGTCACGCTTGTGTTTTTCCAGTTCTGAAAAAGAAACATACCGTTTTAATGTAGCAATTGAGCAGTACGAAACCGTCTGAATGTTGCTGTTGACCATTTTTTGCTTGGAGATGCTCTTGAGCTTGAAACACACACAGCAAGACCGGTGTTAACTAGCGAAATGGTCGGCAGAGTGCCGACACCGCGAGTTTTGACTGGCACTTGCACATCTAAAACAACGTCGGAAAGTAACTCGTTCGGCTTTTGAGTCACATAAAGTATGTGTGTTAATTTTGACGCCACTAGCTCTGCTTGTTGTCATGCAATTTCTTTGCCTCTCAGAAATGATTATGACATAAAAGTGAAGTACGTGACGAGTGTGACGTTAGGAAAACATTAGGCAGCATGGAGAGATTCTGTATGGGACCACCCAACCCAAACGAGTACTGTGTGACGTGCTACCCGGCAAGTATTCACCGAGGTAGCCGGCTATCTCAGTCGGTAGAGCGTCAGACACTTAATCCCATGGTCGTGGGTTCCAGCCAGACGCTGGGCGAAACGGAATTTTGTTCCGCTGCAGGTGTAAATTACCGTTTTTCTGATTAACGAGATTTAATGGAAATAGCAACTTTAAACTTTGCCTACGTCTCTGTCAGTCGCAAGGAAACTGTATTTGAAGGTGAAGGTGATTTTGTAGACATGTGTAAAAGACATGTTCTGAAATGCAAGTGTTGTGGTTTGGAGAGCACATCGGTTACGTGTCAGATGTGTAGCCAAGCAGTAATTTGTCGCCATAGCTGCAAATATTAGCCGATAATATGAATTGTTGTCAGCTAAAGTCTGATGATGCAGACGACCGTAAGGACGAAGTACCCAAGAGTACCGCTAGGCCGCGCCTCTTTAGCTCAGTGGTAGAGCACTGGTCTAATAAACCAGGGGTCGTAAGTTCCATCCTCACAGGAAAAAGATGAATTTTGGAAATCAGTTGCGCGTCGTGGCCGTATAGCAAACAGTACCTGTGATGACGAACAACTAGCGACAGGCGTTTTTTTTAAGATTTACTCTCAGATGTGATTAAGGCGAATGGCGCAGATAAAGCATTTGCCAAAGCGGTACAGCATAAGGTGGGACGAGGCAGTCTGAATTACATTTTATAGATGTATTTCTCACATATCTCAGAGCCTCTCGCGATCTTCGTCGTCGTCGTCGTCGTCGTCGCCGCCGCTTCTGCAGAAGTAGCAAATGGCCATCGTAGCAAATGCGGCGAGGGACGCCCTGCCTTCGATTCCGAATGCACAAAGTGTGTGGTCTTGTTTCTCAGTCTATATTTGGTCGGTCTCGTCAGAGGTTGAATGTAACGAATGGGTGGGAAAGAGCAAGGGGCAGCGGCTGTTTAGAACGAAAACACAAATCCTCAGGGGTGTGAGCGTTTCGAGATGAGTCGTATACATGTAAATGTTGATCGTCAGTGACCGTGTGGTCTAATGGATAAGGCGTCGGACTTCGTATCTGAAGATTACAGGTTCGAATGCTGTCACGCTTGTGTTTTTCCAGTTCTGAAAAAGAAACATACCGTTTTAATGTAGCAATTGAGCAGTACGAAACCGTCTGAATGTTGCTGTTGACCATTTTTTGCTTGGAGATGCTCTTGAGCTTGAAACACACACAGCAAGACCGGTGTTAACTAGCGAAATGGTCGGCAGAGTGCCGACACCGCGAGTTTTGACTGGCACTTGCACATCTAAAACAACGTCGGAAAGTAACTCGTTCGGCTTTTGAGTCACATAAAGTATGTGTGTTAATTTTGACGCCACTAGCTCTGCTTGTTGTCATGCAATTTCTTTGCCTCTCAGAAATGATTATGACATAAAAGTGAAGTACGTGACGAGTGTGACGTTAGGAAAACATTAGGCAGCATGGAGAGATTCTGTATGGGACCACCCAACCCAAACGAGTACTGTGTGACGTGCTACCCGGCAAGTATTCACCGAGGTAGCCGGCTATCTCAGTCGGTAGAGCGTCAGACACTTAATCCCATGGTCGTGGGTTCCAGCCAGACGCTGGGCGAAACGGAATTTTGTTCCGCTGCAGGTGTAAATTACCGTTTTTCTGATTAACGAGATTTAATGGAAATAGCAACTTTAAACTTTGCCTACGTCTCTGTCAGTCGCAAGGAAACTGTATTTGAAGGTGAAGGTGATTTTGTAGACATGTGTAAAAGACATGTTCTGAAATGCAAGTGTTGTGGTTTGGAGAGCACATCGGTTACGTGTCAGATGTGTAGCCAAGCAGTAATTTGTCGCCATAGCTGCAAATATTAGCCGATAATATGAATTGTTGTCAGCTAAAGTCTGATGATGCAGACGACCGTAAGGACGAAGTACCCAAGAGTACCGCTACGCCGCGCCTCTTTAGCTCAGTGGTAGAGCACTGGTCTAATAAACCAGGGGTCGTAAGTTCCATCCTCACAGGAGAAAGATGAATTTTGGAAATCAGTTGCGCGTCGTGGCCGTATAGCAAACAGTACCTGTGATGACGAACAATTAGCGACAGGCGTTTTTTTTTTAAGATTTACTCTCAGATGTGATTAAGGCGAATGGCGCAGATAAAGCATTTGCCAAAGCGGTACAGCATAAGGTGGGACGAGGCAGTCTGAATTACATTTTATAGATGTATTTCTCACATATCTCAGAGCCTCTCGCGATCTTCGTCGTCGTCGTCGTCGCCGCCGCTTCTGCAGAAGTAGCAAATGGCCATCGTAGCAAATGCGGCGAGGGACGCCCTGCCTTCGATTCCGAATGCACAAAGTGTGTGGTCTTGTTTCTCAGTCTATATTTGGTCGGTCTCGTCAGAGGTTGAATGTAACGAATGGGTGGGAAAGAGCAAGGGGCAGCGGCTGTTTAGAACGAAAACACAAATCCTCAGGGGTGTGAGCGTTTCAAGAAGAGTCGTATACATGTAAATGTTGATCGTCAGTGACCGTGTGGTCTAATGGATAAGGCGTCGGACTTCGTATCTGAAGATTACAGGTTCGAATGCTGTCACGCTTGTGTTTTTCCAGTTCTGAAAAAGAAACATACCGTTTTAATGTAGCAATTGAGCAGTACGAAACCGTCTGAATGTTGCTGTTGACCATTTTTTGCTTGGAGATGCTCTTGAGCTTGAAACACACACAGCAAGACCGGTGTTAACTAGCGAAATGGTCGGCAGAGTGCCGACACCGCGAGTTTTGACTGGCACTTGCACATCTAAAACAACGTCGGAAAGTAACTCGTTCGGCTTTTGAGTCACATAAAGTATGTGTGTTAATTTTGACGCCACTAGCTCTGCTTGTTGTCATGCAATTTCTTTGCCTCTCAGAAATGATTATGACATAAAAGTGAAGTACGTGACGAGTGTGACGTTAGGAAAACATTAGGCAGCATGGAGAGATTCTGTATGGGACCACCCAACCCAAACGAGTACTGTGTGACGTGCTACCCGGCAAATATTCACCGAAGTAGCCGGCTATCTCAGTCGGTAGAGCGTCAGACACTTAATCCCAGGGTCGTGGGTTCGACCCAGACGCTGGGCGAAACGGAATTTTGTTCCGCTGCAGGTGTAAATTACCGTTTTTCTGATTAACGAGATTTAATGGAAATAGCAACTTTAAACTTTGCCTACGTCTCTGTCAGTCGCAAGGAAACTGTATTTGAAGGTGAAGGTGATTTTGTAGACATGTGTAAAAGACATGTTCTGAAATGCAAGTGTTGTGGTTTGGAGAGCACATCGGTTACGTGTCAGATGTGTAGCCAAGCAGTAATTTGTCGCCATAGCTGCAAATATTAGCCGATAATATGAATTGTTGTCAGCTAAAGTCTGATGATGCAGACGACCGTAAGGACGAAGTACCCAAGAGTACCGCTAGGCCGCGCCTCTTTAGCTCAGTGGTAGAGCACTGGTCTAATAAACCAGGGGTCGTAAGTTCCATCCTCACAGGAAAAAGATGAATTTTGGAAATCAGTTGCGCGTCGTGGCCGTATAGCAAACAGTACCTGTGATGACGAACAATTAGCGACAGGCGTTTTTTTTTAAGATTTACTCTCAGATGTGATTAAGGCGAATGGCGCAGATAAAGCATTTGCCAAAGCGGTACAGCATAAGGTGGGACGAGGCAGTCTGAATTACATTTTATAGATGTATTTCTCACATATCTCAGAGCCTCTCGCGATCTTCGTCGTCGTCGTCGTCGTCGCCGCCGCTTCTGCAGAAGTAGCAAATGGCCATCGTAGCAAATGCGGCGAGGGACGCCCTGCCTTCGATTCCGAATGCACAAAGTGTGTGGTCTTGTTTCTCAGTCTATATTTGGTCGGTCTCGTCAGAGGTTGAATGTAACGAATGGGTGGGAAAGAGCAAGGGGCAGCGGCTGTTTAGAACGAAAACACAAATCCTCAGGGGTGTGAGCGTTTCGAGATGAGTCGTATACATGTAAATGTTGATCGTCAGTGACCGTGTGGTCTAATGGATAAGGCGTCGGACTTCGTATCTGAAGATTACAGGTTCGAATGCTGTCACGCTTGTGTTTTTCCAGTTCTGAAAAAGAAACATACCGTTTTAATGTAGCAATTGAGCAGTACGAAACCGTCTGAATGTTGCTGTTGACCATTTTTTGCTTGGAGATGCTCTTGAGCTTGAAACACACACAGCAAGACCGGTGTTAACTAGCGAAATGGTCGGCAGAGTGCCGACACCGCGAGTTTTGACTGGCACTTGCACATCTAAAACAACGTCGGAAAGTAACTCGTTCGGCTTTTGAGTCACATAAAGTATGTGTGTTAATTTTGACGCCACTAGCTCTGCTTGTTGTCATGCAATTTCTTTGCCTCTCAGAAATGATTATGACATAAAAGTGAAGTACGTGACGAGTGTGACGTTAGGAAAACATTAGGCAGCATGGAGAGATTCTGTATGGGACCACCCAACCCAAACGAGTACTGTGTGACGTGCTACCCGGCAAGTATTCACCGAGGTAGCCGGCTATCTCAGTCGGTAGAGCGTCAGACACTTAATCCCATGGTCGTGGGTTCCAGCCAGACGCTGGGCGAAACGGAATTTTGTTCCGCTGCAGGTGTAAATTACCGTTTTTCTGATTAACGAGATTTAATGGAAATAGCAACTTTAAACTTTGCCTACGTCTCTGTCAGTCGCAAGGAAACTGTATTTGAAGGTGAAGGTGATTTTGTAGACATGTGTAAAAGACATGTTCTGAAATGCAAGTGTTGTGGTTTGGAGAGCACATCGGTTACGTGTCAGATGTGTAGCCAAGCAGTAATTTGTCGCCATAGCTGCAAATATTAGCCGATAATATGAATTGTTGTCAGCTAAAGTCTGATGATGCAGACGACCGTAAGGACGAAGTACCCAAGAGTACCGCTAGGCCGCGCCTCTTTAGCTCAGTGGTAGAGCACTGGTCTAATAAACCAGGGGTCGTAAGTTCCATCCTCACAGGAGAAAGATGAATTTTGGAAATCAGTTGCGCGTCGTGGCCGTATAGCAAACAGTACCTGTGATGACGAACAATTAGCGACAGGCGTTTTTTTTAAGATTTACTCTCAGATGTGATTAAGGCGAATGGCGCAGATAAAGCATTTGCCAAAGCGGTACAGCATAAGGTGGGACGAGGCAGTCTGAATTACATTTTATAGATGTATTTCTCACATATCTCAGAGCCTCTCGCGATCTTCGTCGTCGTCGTCGTCGCCGCCGCCGCTTCTGCAGAAGTAGCAAATGGCCATCGTAGCAAATGCGGCGAGGGACGCCCTGCCTTCGATTCCGAATGCACAAAGTGTGTGGTCTTGTTTCTCAGTCTATATTTGGTCGGTCTCGTCAGAGGTTGAATGTAACGAATAAGTGGGAAAGAGCAAGGGGCAGCGGCTGTGTAGAACGAAAACACAAATCCTCAGGGGTGTGAGCGTTTCGAGATGAGTCGTATACATGTAAATGTTGGTCGTCAGTGACCGTGTGGCCTAATGGATAAGGCGTCGGACTTCGGCTCTGAAGATTACAGGTTCGAGTGCTGTCACGCTTGTGTTTTTCCAGTTCTGAAAAAGAAACATACCGTTTTAATGTAGCAATTGAGCAGTACGAAACCGTCTGAATGTTGCTGTTGACCATTTTTTGCTTGGAGATGCTCTTGAGCTTGAAACACACACAGCAAGACCGGTGTTAACTAGCGAAATGGTCGGCAGAGTGCCGACACCGCGAGTTTTGACTGGCACTTGCACATCTAAAACAACGTCGGAAAGTAACTCGTTCGGCTTTTGAGTCACATAGAGTATGTGTGTTAATTTTGACGCCACTAGCTCTGCTTGTTGTCATGCAATTTCTTTGCCTCTCAGAAATGATTATGACATAAAAGTGAAGTGCGTGACGAGTGTGACGTTAGGAAAACATTAGGCAGCATGGAGAGATGCTGTATGGGACCACCCAACCCAAACGAGTACTGTGTGACGTGCTACCCGGCAAATATTCACCGAAGTAGCCGGCTATCTCAGTCGGTAGAGCGTCAGACACTTAATCCCAGGGTCGTGGGTTCGACCCAGACGCTGGGCGAAACGGAATTTTGTTCCGCTGCAGGTGTAAATTACCGTTTTTCTGATTAACGAGATTTAATGGAAATAGCAACTTTAAACTTTGCCTACGTCTCTGTCAGTCGCAAGGAAACTGTATTTGAAGGTGAAGGTGATTTTGTAGACATGTGTAAAAGACATGTTCTGAAATGCAAGTGTTGTGGTTTGGAGAGCACATCGGTTACGTGTCAGATGTGTAGCCAAGCAGTAATTTGTCGCCATAGCTGCAAATATTAGCCGATAATATGAATTGTTGTCAGCTAAAGTTTGATGATGCAGACGACCGTAAGGACGAAGTACCCAAGAGTACCGCTAGGCCGCGCCTCTTTAGCTCAGTGGTAGAGCACTGGTCTAATAAACCAGGGGTCGTAAGTTCCATCCTCACAGGAGAAAGATGAATTTTGGAAATCAGTTGCGCGTCGTGGCCGTATAGCAAACAGTACCTGTGATGACGAACAATTAGCGACAGGCGTTTTTTTTAGATTTACTCTCAGATGTGATTAAGGCGAATGGCGCAGATAAAGCATTTGCCAAAGCGGTACAGCATAAGGTGGGACGAGGCAGTCTGAATTACATTTTATAGATGTATTTCTCACATATCTCAGAGCCTCTCGCGATCTTCGTCGTCGTCGTCGTCGTCGCCGCCGCTTCTGCAGAAGTAGCAAATGGCCATCGTAGCAAATGCGGCGAGGGACGCCCTGCCTTCGATTCCGAATGCACAAAGTGTGTGGTCTTGTTTCTCAGTCTATATTTGGTCGGTCTCGTCAGAGGTTGAATGTAACGAATAAGTGGGAAAGAGCAAGGGGCAGCGGCTGTGTAGAACGAAAACACAAATCCTCAGGGGTGTGAGCGTTTCGAGATGAGTCGTATATATGTAAATCTTGGTCGTCAGTGACCGTGTGGCCTAATGGATAAGGCGTCGGACTTCGTATCTGAAGATTACAGCTTCGAATGCTGTCACGCTTGTGTTTTTCCAGTTCTGAAAAAGAAACATACCGTTTTAATGTAGCAATTGAGCAGTACGAAACCGAATGTTGCTGTTGACCATTTTTTGCTTGGAGATGCTCTTGAGCTTGAAACACACACAGCAAGACCGGTGTTAACTAGCGAAATGGTCGGCAGAGTGCCGACACCGCGAGTTTTGACTGGCACTTGCACATCTAAAACAACGTCGGAAAGTAACTCGTTCGGCTTTTGAGTCACATAAAGTATGTGTGTTAATTTTGACGCCACTAGCTCTGCTTGTTGTCATGCAATTTCTTTGCCTCTCAGAAATGATTATGACATAAAAGTGAAGTACGTGACGAGTGTGACGTTAGGAAAACATTAGGCAGCATGGAGAGATGCTGTATGGGACCACCCAACCCAAACGAGTACTGTGTGACGTGCTACCCGGCAAGTATTCCCCGAGGTAGCCGGCTATCTCAGTCGGTAGAGCGTCAGACACTTAATCCCATGGTCGTGGGTTCCAGCCAGACGCTGGGCGGAACGGAATTTTGTTCCGCTGCAGGTGTAAATTACCGTTTTTCTGATTAACGAGATTTAATGGAAATAGCAACTTTAAACTTTGCCTACGTCTCTGTCAGTCGCAAGGAAACTGTATTTGAAGGTGAAGGTGATTTTGTAGACATGTGTAAAAGACATGTTCTGAAATGCAAGTGTTGTGGTTTGGAGAGCACATCGGTTACGTGTCAGATGTGTAGCCAAGCAGTAATTTGTCGCCATAGCTGCAAATATTAGCCGATAATATGAATTGTTGTCAGCTAAAGTCTGATGATGCAGACGACCGTAAGGACGAAGTACCCAAGAGTACCGCTAGCCCGCGCCTCTTTAGCTCAGTGGTAGAGCACTGGTCTAATAAACCAGGAGTCGTAAGTTCCATCCTCACAGGAGAAAGATGAATTTTGGAAATCAGTTGCGCGTCGTGGCCGTATAGCAAACAGTACCTGTGATGACGAACAATTAGCGACAGGCGTTTTTTTTTAAGATTTACTCTCAGATGTGATTAAGGCGAATGGCGCAGATAAAGCATTTGCCAAAGCGGTACAGCATAAGGTGGGACGAGGCAGTCTGAATTACATTTTATAGATGTATTTCTCACATATCTCAGAGCCTCTCGCGATCTTCGTCGTCGTCGTCGTCGTCGTCGCCGCCGCTTCTGCAGAAGTAGCAAATGGCCATCGTAGCAAATGCGGCGAGGGACGCCCTGCCTTCGATTCCGAATGCACAAAGTGTGTGGTCTTGTTTCTCAGTCTATATTTGGTCGGTCTCGTCAGAGGTTGAATGTAACGAATAAGTGGGAAAGAGCAAGGGGCAGCGGCTGTGTAGAACGAAAACACAAATCCTCAGGGGTGTGAGCGTTTCGAGATGAGTCGTATAGATGTAAATGTTGGTCGTCAGTGACCGTGTGGCCTAATGGATAAGGCGTCGGACTTCGGCTCTGAAGATTACAGGTTCGAGTGCTGTCACGCTTGTGTTTTTCCAGTTCTGAAAAAGAAACATACCGTTTTAATGTAGCAATTGAGCAGTACGAAACCGTCTGAATGTTGCTGTTGACCATTTTTTGCTTGGAGATGCTCTTGAGCTTGAAACACACACAGCAAGACCGGTGTTAACTAGCGAAATGGTCGGCAGAGTGCCGACACCGCGAGTTTTGACTGGCACTTGCACATCTAAAACAACGTCGGAAAGTAACTCGTTCGGCTTTTGAGTCACATAAAGTATGTGTGTTAATTTTGACGCCACTAGCTCTGCTTGTTGTCATGCAATTTCTTTGCCTCTCAGAAATGATTATGACATAAAAGTGAAGTGCGTGACGAGTGTGACGTTAGGAAAACATTAGGCAGCATGGAGAGATGCTGTATGGGACCACCCAACCCAAACGAGTACTGTGTGACGTGCTACCCGGCAAATATTCACCGAAGTAGCCGGCTATCTCAGTCGGTAGAGCGTCAGACACTTAATCCCAGGGTCGTGGGTTCGACCCAGACGCTGGGCGAAACGGAATTTTGTTCCGCTGCAGGTGTAAATTACCGTTTTTCTGATTAACGAGATTTAATGGAAATAGCAACTTTAAACTTTGCCTACGTCTCTGTCAGTCGCAAGGAAACTGTATTTGAAGGTGAAGGTGATTTTGTAGACATGTGTAAAAGACATGTTCTGAAATGCAAGTGTTGTGGTTTGGAGAGCACATCGGTTACGTGTCAGATGTGTAGCCAAGCAGTAATTTGTCGCCATAGCTGCAAATATTAGCCGATAATATGAATTGTTGTCAGCTAAAGTTTGATGATGCAGACGACCGTAAGGACGAAGTACCCAAGAGTACCGCTACGCCGCGCCTCTTTAGCTCAGTGGTAGAGCACTGGTCTAATAAACCAGAGGTCGTAAGTTCCATCCTCACAGGAGAAAGATGAATTTTGGAAATCAGTTGCGCGTCGTGGCCGTATAGCAAACAGTACCTGTGATGACGAACAATTAGCGACAGGCGTTTTTTTTAGATTTACTCTCAGATGTGATTAAGGCGAATGGTGCAGATAAAGCATTTGCCAAAGCGGTACAGCATAAGGTGGGACGAGGCAGTCTGAATTACATTTTATAGATGTATTTCTCACATATCTCAGAGCCTCTCGCGATCTTCGTCGTCGTCGTCGTCGCCGCCGCTTCTGCAGAAGTAGCAAATGGCCATCGTAGCAAATGCGGCGAGGGACGCCCTGCCTTCGATTCCGAATGCACAAAGTGTGTGGTCTTGTTTCTCAGTCTATATTTGGTCGGTCTCGTCAGAGGTTGAATGTAACGAATAAGTGGGAAAGAGCAAGGGGCAGCGGCTGTGTAGAACGAAAACACAAATCCTCAGGGGTGTGAGCGTTTCGAGATGAGTCGTATATATGTAAATCTTGGTCGTCAGTGACCGTGTGGCCTAATGGATAAGGCGTCGGACTTCGTATCTGAAGATTACAGCTTCGAATGCTGTCACGCTTGTGTTTTTCCAGTTCTGAAAAAGAAACATACCGTTTTAATGTAGCAATTGAGCAGTACGAAACCGTCTGAATGTTGCTGTTGACCATTTTTTGCTTGGAGATGCTCTTGAGCTTGAAACACACACAGCAAGACCGGTGTTAACTAGCGAAATGGTCGGCAGAGTGCCGACACCGCGAGTTTTGACTGGCACTTGCACATCTAAAACAACGTCGGAAAGTAACTCGTTCGGCTTTTGAGTCACATAAAGTATGTGTGTTAATTTTGACGCCACTAGCTCTGCTTGTTGTCATGCAATTTCTTTGCCTCTCAGAAATGATTATGACATAAAAGTGAAGTACGTGACGAGTGTGACGTTAGGAAAACATTAGGCAGCATGGAGAGATGCTGTATGGGACCACCCAACCCAAACGAGTACTGTGTGACGTGCTACCCGGCAAGTATTCACCGAGGTAGCCGGCTATCTCAGTCGGTAGAGCGTCAGACACTTAATCCCATGGTCGTGGGTTCCAGCCAGACGCTGGGCGGAACGGAATTTTGTTCCGCTGCAGGTGTAAATTACCGTTTTTCTGATTAACGAGATTTAATGGAAATAGCAACTTTAAACTTTGCCTACGTCTCTGTCAGTCGCAAGGAAACTGTATTTGAAGGTGAAGGTGATTTTGTAGACATGTGTAAAAGACATGTTCTGAAATGCAAGTGTTGTGGTTTGGAGAGCACATCGGTTACGTGTCAGATGTGTAGCCAAGCAGTAATTTGCCGCCATAGCTGCAAATATTAGCCGATAATATGAATTGTTGTCAGCTAAAGTCTGATGATGCAGACGACCGTAAGGACGAAGTACCCAAGAGTACCGCTAGGCCGCGCCTCTTTAGCTCAGTGGTAGAGCACTGGTCTAATAAACCAGGGGTCGTAAGTTCCATCCTCACAGGAGAAAGATGAATTTTGGAAATCAGTTGCGCGTCGTGGCCGTATAGCAAACAGTACCTGTGATGACGAACAATTAGCGACAGGCGTTTTTTTAAGATTTACTCTCAGATGTGATTAAGGCGAATGGCGCAGATAAAGCATTTGCCAAAGCGGTACAGCATAAGGTGGGACGAGGCAGTCTGAATTACATTTTATAGATGTATTTCTCACATATCTCAGAGTCTCTCGCGATCTTCGTCGTCGTCGTCGTCGTCGCCGCCGCCGCTTCTGCAGAAGTAGCAAATGGCCATCGTAGCAAATGCGGCGAGGGACGCCCTGCCTTCGAATCCGAATGCACAAAGTGTGTGGTCTTGTTTCTCAGTCTATATTTGGTCGGTCTCGTCAGAGGTTGAATGTAACGAATAAGTGGGAAAGAGCAAGGGGCAGCGGCTGTGTAGAACGAAAACACAAATCCTCAGGGGTGTGAGCGTTTCGAGATGAGTCGTATATATGTAAATGTTGGTCGTCAGTGACCGTGTGGCCTAATTGATAAGGCGTCGGACTTCGGCTCTGAAGATTACAGGTTCGAATGCTGTCACGCTTGTGTTTTTCCAGTTCTGAAAAAGAAACATACCGTTTTAATGTAGCAATTGAGCAGTACGAAACCGTCTGAATGTTGCTGTTGACCATTTTTTGCTTGGAGATGCTCTTGAGCTTGAAACACACACAGCAAGACCGGTGTTAACTAACGAAATGGTCGGCAGAGTGCCGACACCGCGAGTTTTGACTGGCACTTGCACATCTAAAACAACGTCGGAAAGTAACTCGTTCGGCTTTTGAGTCACATAAAGTATGTGTGTTAATTTTGACGCCACTAGCTCTGCTTGTTGTCATGCAATTTCTTTGCCTCTCAGAAACGATTATGACATAAAAGTGAAGTACGTGACGAGTGTGACGTTAGGAAAACATTAGGCAGCATGGAGAGATTCTGTGTGGGACCACCCAACCCAAACGAGTACTGTGTGACGTGCTACCCGGCAAGTATTCACCGAGGTAGCCGGCTATGTCAGTCGGTAGAGCGTTAGACTCTTAATCCGAGGGTCGTGGGTTCGAGCCAGACGCTGGGCGGAACGGAATTTTGTTCCGCTGCAGGTGTAAATTACCGTTTTTCTGATTAACGAGATTTAATGGAAATAGCAACTTTAAACTTTGCCTACGTCTCTGTCAGTCGCAAGGAAACTGTATTTGAAGGTGAAGGTGATTTTGTAGACATGTGTAAAAGACATGTTCTGAAATGCAAGTGTTGTGGTTTGGAGAGCACATCGGTTACGTGTCAGATGTGTAGCCAAGCAGTAATTTGTCGCCATAGCTGCAAATATTAGCCGATAATATGAATTGTTGTCAGCTAAAGTCTGATGATGCAGACGACCGTAAGGACGAAGTACCCAAGAGTACCGCTAGGCCGCGCCTCTTTAGCTCAGTGGTAGAGCACTGGTCTAATAAACCAGGGGTCGTAAGTTCCATCCTCACAGGAGAAAGATGAATTTTGGAAATCAGTTGCGCGTCGTGGCCGTATAGCAAACAGTACCTGTGATGACGAACAATTAACGACAGGCGTTTTTTTAAGATTTACTCTCAGATGTGATTAAGGCGAATGGCGCAGATAAAGCATTTGCCAAAGCGGTACAGCATAAGGTGGGACGAGGCAGTCTGAATTACATTTTATAGATGAATTTCTCACATATCTCAGAGTCTCTCGCGATCTTCGTCGTCGTCGTCGTCGTCGTCGTCGTCGTCGTCGCCGCCGCCGCTTCTGCAGAAGTAGCAAATGGCCATCGTAGCAAATGCGGCGAGGGACGGCCTGCCTTCGATTCCGAATGCACAAATTGTGTGGTCTTGTTTCTCAGTCTATATTTGGTCGGTCTCGTCAGAGGTTGAATGTAACGAATGGGTGGGAAAGAGCAAGGGGCAGCGGCTGTTTAGAACGAAAACACAAATCCTCAGGGGTGTGAGCGTTTCGAGATGAGTCGTATACATGTAAATGTTGATCGTCAGTGACCGTGTGGTCTAATGGATAAGGCGTCGGACTTCGTATCTGAAGATTACAGGTTCGAATGCTGTCACGCTTGTGTTTTTCCAGTTCTGAAAAAGAAACATACCGTTTTAATGTAGCAATTGAGCAGTACGAAACCGTCTGAATGTTGCTGTTGACCATTTTTTGCTTGGAGATGCTCTTGAGCTTGAAACACACACAGCAAGACCGGTGTTAACTAGCGAAATGGTCGGCAGAGTGCCGACACCGCGAGTTTTGACTGGCACTTGCACATCTAAAACAACGTCGGAAAGTAACTCGTTCGGCTTTTGAGTCACATAAAGTATGTGTGTTAATTTTGACGCCACTAGCTCTGCTTGTTGTCATGCAATTTCTTTGCCTCTCAGAAATGATTATGACATAAAAGTGAAGTACGTGACGAGTGTGACGTTAGGAAAACATTAGGCAGCATGGAGAGATTCTGTATGGGACCACCCAACCCAAACGAGTACTGTGTGACGTACTACCCGGCAAGTATTCACCGAGGTAGCCGGCTATCTCAGTCGGTAGAGCGTCAGACACTTAATCCCATGGTCGTGGGTTCCAGCCAGACGCTGGGCGAAACGGAATTTTGTTCCGCTGCAGGTGTAAATTACCGTTTTTCTGATTAACGAGATTTAATGGAAATAGCAACTTTAAACTTTGCCTACGTCTCTGTCAGTCGCAAGGAAACTGTATTTGAAGGTGAAGGTGATTTTGTAGACATGTGTAAAAGACATGTTCTGAAATGCAAGTGTTGTGGTTTGGAGAGCACATCGGTTACGTGTCAGATGTGTAGCCAAGCAGTAATTTGTCGCCATAGCTGCAAATATTAGCCGATAATATGAATTGTTGTCAGCTAAAGTCTGATGATGCAGACGACCGTAAGGACGAAGTACCCAAGAGTACCGCTAGGCCGCGCCTCTTTAGCTCAGTGGTAGAGCACTGGTCTAATAAACCAGGGGTCGTAAGTTCCATCCTCACAGGAGAAAGATGAATTTTGGAAATCAGTTGCGCGTCGTGGCCGTATAGCAAACAGTACCTGTGATGACGAACAATTAGCAACAGGCGTTTTTTTTAAGATTTACTCTCAGATGTGATTAAGGCGAATGGCGCAGATAAAGCATTTGCCAAAGCGGTACAGCATAAGGTGGGACGAGGCAGTCTGAATTACATTTTATAGATGAATTTCTCACATATCTCAGAGTCTCTCGCGATCTTCGTCGTCGTCGTCGTCGTCGTCGTCGCCGCTTCTGCAGAAGTAGCAAATGGCCATCGTAGCAAATGCGGCGAGGGACGCCCTGCCTTCGATTCCGAATGCACAAAGTGTGTGGTCTTGTTTCTCAGTCTATATTTGGTCGGTCTCGTCAGAGGTTGAATGTAACGAATAAGTGGGAAAGAGCAAGGGGCAGCGGCTGTGTAGAACGAAAACACAAATCCTCAGGGGTGTGAGCGTTTCGAGATGAGTCGTATACATGTAAATGTTGGTCGTCAGTGACCGTGTGGCCTAATGGATAAGGCGTCGGACTTCGGCTCTGAAGATTACAGGTTCGAGTGCTGTCACGCTTGTGTTTTTCCAGTTCTGAAAAAGAAACATACCGTTTTAATGTAGCAATTGAGCAGTACGAAACCGTCTGAATGTTGCTGTTGACCATTTTTTGCTTGGAGATGCTCTTGAGCTTGAAACACCCACAGCAAGACCGGTGTTAACTAGCGAAATGGTCGGCAGAGTGCCGACACCGCGAGTTTTGACTGGCACTTGCACATCTAAAACAACGTCGGAAAGTAACTCGTTCGGCTTTTGAGTCACATAAAGTATGTGTGTTAATTTTGACGCCACTAGCTCTGCTTGTTGTCATGCAATTTCTTTGCCTCTCAGAAATGATTATGACATAAAAGTGAAGTGCGTGACGAGTGTGACGTTAGGAAAACATTAGGCAGCATGGAGAGATGCTGTATGGGACCACCCAACCCATACGAGTACTGTGTGACGTGCTACCCGGCAAATATTCACCGAAGTAGCCGGCTATCTCAGTCGGTAGAGCGTCAGACACTTAATCCCAGGGTCTTGGGTTCGACCCAGACGCTGGGCGAAACGGAATTTTGTTCCGCTGCAGGTGTAAATTACCGTTTTTCTGATTAACGAGATTTAATGGAAATAGCAACTTTAAACTTTGCCTACGTCTCTGTCAGTCGCAAGGAAACTGTATTTGAAGGTGAAGGTGATTTTGTAGACATGTGTAAAAGACATGTTCTGAAATGCAAGTGTTGTGGTTTGGAGAGCACATCGGTTACGTGTCAGATGTGTAGCCAAGCAGTAATTTGTCGCCATAGCTGCAAATATTAGCCGATAATATGAATTGTTGTCAGCTAAAGTCTGATGATGCAGACGACCGTAAGGACGAAGTACCCAAGAGTACCGCTAGGCCGCGCCTCTTTAGCTCAGTGGTAGAGCACTGGTCTAATAAACCAGGGGTCGTAAGTTCCATCCTCACAGGAGAAAGATGAATTTTGGAAATCAGTTGCGCGTCGTGGCCGTATAGCAAACAGTACCTGTGATGACGAACAATTAGCGACAGGCGTTTTTTTAAGATTTACTCTCAGATGTGATTAAGGCGAATGGCGCAGATAAAGCATTTGCCAAAGCGGTACAGCATAAGGTGGGACGAGGCAGTCTGAATTACATTTTATAGATGTATTTCTCACATATCTCTGAGCCTCTCGCGATCTTCGTCGTCGTCGTCGTCGTCGCCGCCGCTTCTGCAGAAGTAGCAAATGGCCATCGTAGCAAATGCGGCGAGGGACGCCCTGCCTTCGATTCCGAATGCACAAAGTGTGTGGTCTTGTTTCTCAGTCTATATTTGGTCGGTCTCGTCAGAGGTTGAATGTAACGAATAAGTGGGAAAGAGCAAGGGGCAGCGGCTGTGTAGAACGAAAACACAAATCCTCAGGGGTGTGAGCGTTTCGAGATGAGTCGTATATATGTAAATGTTGGTCGTCAGTGACCGTGTGGCCTAATGGATAAGGCGTCGGACTTCGTATCTGAAGATTACAGCTTCGAATGCTGTCACGCTTGTGTTTTTCCAGTTCTGAAAAAGAAACATACCGTTTTAATGTAGCAATTGAAGAGTACGAAACCGTCTGAATGTTGCTGTTGACCATTTTTTGCTTGGAGATGCTCTTGAGCTTGAAACACACACAGCAAGACCGGTGTTAACTAACGAAATGGTCGGCAGAGTGCCGACACCGCGAGTTTTGACTGGCACTTGCACATCTAAAACAACGTCGGAAAGTAACTCGTTCGGCTTTTGAGTCACATAAAGTATGTGTGTTAATTTTGACGCCACTAGCTCTGCTTGTTGTCATGCAATTTCTTTGCCTCTCAGAAATGATTATGACATAAAAGTGAAGTACGTGACGAGTGTGACGTTAGGAAAACATTAGGCAGCATGGAGAGATTCTGTGTGGGACCACCCAACCCAAACGAGTACTGTGTGACGTGCTACCCGGCAAGTATTCACCGAGGTAGCCGGCTATCTCAGTCGGTAGAGCGTTAGACTCTTAATCCCAGGGTCGTGGGTTCGAGCCAGACGCTGGGCGGAACGGAATTTTGTTCCGCTGCAGGTGTAAATTACCGTTTTTCTGATTAACGAGATTTAATGGAAATAGCAACTTTAAACTTTGCCTACGTCTCTGTCAGTCGTAAGGAAACTGTATTTGAAGGTGAAGGTGATTTTGTAGACATGTGTAAAAGACATGTTCTGAAATGCAAGTGTTGTGGTTTGGAGAGCACATCGGTTACGTGTCAGATGTGTAGCCAAGCAGTAATTTGTCGCCATAGCTGCAAATATTAGCCGATAATATGAATTGTTGTCAGCTAAAGTCTGATGATGCAGACGACCGTAAGGACGAAGTACCCAAGAGTACCGCTAGGCCGCGCCTCTTTAGCTCAGTGGTAGAGCACTGGTCTAATAAACCAGGGGTCGTAAGTTCCATCCTCACAGGAGAAAGATGAATTTTGGAAATCAGTTGCGCGTCGTGGCCGTATAGCAAACAGTACCTGTGATGACGAACAATTAGCGACAGGCGTTTTTTTAAGATTTACTCTCAGATGTGATTAAGGCGAATGGCGCAGATAAAGCATTTGCCAAAGCGGTACAGCATAAGGTGGGACGAGGCAGTCTGAATTACATTTTATAGATGAATTTCTCACATATCTCAGAGTCTCTCGCGATCTTCGTCGTCGTCGTCGTCGTCGTCGTCGTCGTCGTCGTCGCCGCCGCCGCTTCTGCAGAAGTAGCAAATGGCCATCGTAGCAAATGCGGCGAGGGACGCCCTGCCTTCGATTCCGAATGCACAAAGTGTGTGGTCTTGTTTCTCAGTCTATATTTGGTCGGTCTCGTCAGAGGTTGAATGTAACGAATAAGTGGGAAAGAGCAAGGGGCAGCGGCTGTGTAGAACGAAAACACAAATCCTCAGGGGTGTGAGCGTTTCGAGATGAGTCGTATACATGTAAATGTTGGTCGTCAGTGACCGTGTGGCCTAATGGATAAGGCGTCGGACTTCGGCTCTGAAGATTACAGGTTCGAGTGCTGTCACGCTTGTGTTTTTCCAGTTCTGAAAAAGAAACATACCGTTTTAATGTAGCAATTGAGCAGTACGAAACCGTCTGAATGTTGCTGTTGACCATTTTTTGCTTGGAGATGCTCTTGAGCTTGAAACACACACAGCAAGACCGGTGTTAACTAGCGAAATGGTCGGCAGAGTGCCGACACCGCGAGTTTTGACTGGCACTTGCACATCTAAAACAACGTCGGAAAGTAACTCGTTCGGCTTATGAGTCACATAAAGTATGTGTGTTAATTTTGACGCCACTAGCTCTGCTTGTTGTCATGCAATTTCTTTGCCTCTCAGAAATGATTATGACATAAAAGTGAAGTGCGTGACGAGTGTGACGTTAGGAAAACATTAGGCAGCATGGAGAGATGCTGTATGGGACCACCCAACCCAAACGAGTACTGTGTGACGTGCTACCCGGCAAATATTCACCGAGGTAGCCGGCTATCTCAGTCGGTAGAGCGTCAGACACTTAATCCCAGGGTCGTGGGTTCGAGCCAGACGCTGGGCGAAACGGAATTTTGTTCCGCTGCAGGTGTAAATTACCGTTTTTCTGATTAACGAGATTTAATGGAAATAGCAACTTTAAACTTTGCCTACGTCTCTGTCAGTCGCAAGGAAACTGTATTTGAAGGTGAAGGTGATTTTGTAGACATGTGTAAAAGACATGTTCTGAAATTCAAGTGTTGTGGTTTGGAGAGCACATCGGTTACGTGTCAGATGTGTAGCCAAGCAGTAATTTGTCGCCATAGCTGCAAATATTAGCCGATAATATGAATTGTTGTCAGCTAAAGTCTGATGATGCAGACGACCGTAAGGACGAAGTACCCATGAGTACCGCTAGGCCGCGCCTCTTTAGCTCAGTGGTAGAGCACTGGTCTAATAAACCAGGGGTCGTAAGTTCCATCCTCACAGGAGAAAGATGAATTTTGGAAATCAGTTGCGCGTCGTGGCCGTATAGCAAACAGTACCTGTGATGACGAACAATTAGCGACAGGCGTTTTTTTAAGATTTACTCTCAGATGTGATTAAGGCGAATGGCGCAGATAAAGCATTTGCCAAAGCGGTACAGCATAAGGTGGGACGAGGCAGTCTGAATTACATTTTATAGATGTATTTCTCACATATCTCAGAGCCTCTCGCGATCTTCGTCGTCGTCGTCGTCGCCGCCGCTTCTGCAGAAGTAGCAAATGGCCATCGTAGCAAATGCGGCGAGGGACGCCCTGCCTTCGATTCCGAATGCACAAAGTGTGTGGTCTTGTTTCTCAGTCTATATTTGGTCGGTCTCGTCAGAGGTTGAATGTAACGAATAAGTGGGAAAGAGCAAGGGGCAGCGGCTGTGTAGAACGAAAACACAAATCCTCAGGGGTGTGAGCGTTTCGAGATGAGTCGTATACATGTAAATGTTGGTCGTCAGTGACCGTGTGGCCTAATGGATAAGGCGTCGGACTTCGGCTCTGAAGATTACAGGTTCGAATGCTGTCACGCTTGTGTTTTTCCAGTTCTGAAAAAGAAACATACCGTTTTAATGTAGCAATTGAGCAGTACGAAACCGTCTGAATGTTGCTGTTGACCATTTTTTGCTTGGAGATGCTCTTGAGCTTGAAACACACACAGCAAGACCGGTGTTAACTAGCGAAATGGTCGGCAGAGTGCCGACACCGCGAGTTTTGACTGGCACTTGCACATCTAAAACAACGTCGGAAAGTAACTCGTTCGGCTTTTGAGTCACATAAAGTATGTGTGTTAATTTTGACGCCACTAGCTCTGCTTGTTGTCATGCAATTTCTTTGCCTCTCAGAAATGATTATGACATAAAAGTGAAGTACGTGACGAGTGTGACGTTAGGAAAACATTAGGCAGCATGGAGAGATGCTGTATGGGACCACCCAACCCAAACGAGTACTGTGTGACGTGCTACCCGGCAAGTATTCACCGAGGTAGCCGGCTATCTCAGTCGGTAGAGCGTCAGACACTTAATCCCATGGTCGTGGGTTCCAGCCAGACGCTGGGCGAAACGGAATTTTGTTCCGCTGCAGGTGTAAATTACCGTTTTTCTGATTAACGAGATTTAATGGAAATAGCAACTTTAAACTTTGCCTACGTCTCTGTCAGTCGCAAGGAAACTGTATTTGAAGGTGAAGGTGATTTTGTAGACATGTGTAAAAGACATGTTCTGAAATGCAAGTGTTGTGGTTTGGAGAGCACATCGGTTACGTGTCAGATGTGTAGCCAAGCAGTAATTTGTCGCCATAGCTGCAAATATTAGCCGATAATATGAATTGTTGTCAGCTAAAGTCTGATGATGCAGACGACCGTAAGGACGAAGTACCCAAGAGTACCGCTAAGCCGCGCCTCTTTAGCTCAGTGGTAGAGCACTGGTCTAATAAACCAGGGGTCGTAAGTTCCATCCTCACAGGAGAAAGATGAATTTTGGAAATCAGTTGCGCGTCGTGGCCGTATAGCAAACAGTACCTGTGATGACGAACAATTAGCGACAGGCGTTTTTTTAAGATTTACTCTCAGATGTGATTAAGGCGAATGGCGCAGATAAAGCATTTGCCAAAGCGGTACAGCATAAGGTGGGACGAGGCAGTCTGAATTACATTTTATAGATGTATTTCTCACATATCTCAGAGTCTCTCGCGATCTTCGTCGTCGTCGTCGTCGTCGTCGTCGTCGTCGCCGCCGCCGCTTCTGCAGAAGTAGCAAATGGCCATCGTAGCAAATGCGGCGAGGGACGGCCTGCCTTCGATTCCGAATGCACAAATTGTGTGGTCTTGTTTCTCAGTCTATATTTGGTCGGTCTCGTCAGAGGTTGAATGTAACGAATGGGTGGGAAAGAGCAAGGGGCAGCGGCTGTGTAGAACGAAAACACAAATCCTCAGGGGTGTGAGCGTTTCGAGATGAGTCGTATACATGTAAATGTTGATCGTCAGTGACCGTGTGGTCTAATGGATAAGGCGTCGGACTTCGAATCTGAAGATTACAGGTTCGAATGCTGTCACGCTTGTGTTTTTCCAGTTCTGAAAAAGAAACATACCGTTTTAATGTAGCAATTGAGCAGTACGAAACCGTCTGAATGTTGTTGTTGACCATTTTTTGCTTGGAGATGCTCTTGAGCTTGAAACACACACAGCAAGACCGGTGTTAACTAACGAAATGGTCGGCAGAGTGCCGACACCGCGAGTTTTGACTGGCACTTGCACATCTAAAACAACGTCGGAAAGTAACTCGTTCGGCTTTTGAGTCACATAAAGTATGTGTGTTAATTTTGACGCCACTAGCTCTGCTTGTTGTCATGCAATTTCTTTGCCTCTCAGAAATGATTATGACATAAAAGTGAAGTACGTGACGAGTGTGACGTTAGGAAAACATTAGGCAGCATGGAGAGATTCTGTATGGGACCACCCAACCCAAACGAGTACTGTGTGACGTGCTACCCGGCAAGTATTCACCGAGGTAGCCGGCTATCTCAGTCGGTAGAGCGTCAGACTCTTAATCCCAGGGTCGTGGGTTCGAGCCAGACGCTGGGCGGAACTGAATTTTGTTCCGCTGCAGGTGTAAATTACCGTTTTTCTGATTAACGAGATTTAATGGAAATAGCAACTTTAAAATTTGCCTACGTCTCTGTCAGTCGCAAGGAAACTGTATTTGAAGGTGAAGGTGATTTTGTAGACATGTGTGAAAGACATGTTCTGAAATGCAAGTGTTGTGGTTTGGAGGGCACATCGGTTACGTGTCAGATGTGTAGCCAAGCAGTAATTTGTCGCCATAGCTGCAAATATTAGCCGGTAATATGAAGTGTTGTCAGCTAAAGTCTGATGGTGCAGACGACCGTAAGGACGAAGTACCCAAGAGTACCGCTAGGCCTCGCCTCTTTAGCTCAGTGGTAGAGCACTGGTCTAATAAACCAGGGGTCGTAAGTTCCATCCTCACAGAAGAAAGATGAATTTTGGAAATCAGTTGCGCGTCGTGGCCGTATAGCAAACAGTACCTGTGATGACGAACAATTAGCGACAGGCGTTTTTTTAAGATTTACTCTCAGATGTGATTAAGGCGAATGGCGCAGATAAAGCATTTGCCAAAGCGGTACAGCATAAGGTGGGACGAGGCAGTCTGAATTACATTTTATAGATGAATTTCTCACATATCTCAGAGTCTCTCGCGATCTTCGTCGTCGTCGTCGTCGTCGTCGTCGTCGTCGTCGTCGCCGCCGCCGCTTCTGCAGAAGTAGCAAATGGCCATCGTAGCAAATGCGGCGAGGGACGCCCTGCCTTCGATTCCGAATGCACAAAGTGTGTGGTCTTGTTTCTCAGTCTATATTTGGTCGGTCTCGTCAGAGGTTGAATGTAACGAATAAGTGGGAAAGAGCAAGGGGCAGCGGCTGTGTAGAACGAAAACACAAATCCTCAGGGGTGTGAGCGTTTCGAGATGAGTCGTATACATGTAAATGTTGGTCGTCAGTGACCGTGTGGCCTAATGGATAAGGCGTCGGACTTCGGCTCTGAAGATTACAGGTTCGAGTGCTGTCACGCTTGTGTTTTTCCAGTTCTGAAAAAGAAACATACCGTTTTAATGTAGCAATTGAGCAGTACGAAACCGTCTGAATGTTGCTGTTGACCATTTTTTGCTTGGAGATGCTCTTGAGCTTGAAACACACACAGCAAGACCGGTGTTAACTAGCGAAATGGTCGGCAGAGTGCCGACACCGCGAGTTTTGACTGGCACTTGCACATCTAAAACAACGTCGGAAAGTAACTCGTTCGGCTTTTGAGTCACATAAAGTATGTGTGTTAATTTTGACGCCACTAGCTCTGCTTGTTGTCATGCAATTTCTTTGCCTCTCAGAAATGATTATGACATAAAAGTGAAGTACGTGACGAGTGTGACGTTAGGAAAACATTAGGCAGCATGGAGAGATGCTGTATGGGACCACCCAACCCAAACGAGTACTGTGTGACGTGCTACCCGGCAAGTATTCACCGAGGTAGCCGGCTATCTCAGTCGGTAGAGCGTCAGACACTTAATCCCACCGTCGTGGGTTCGAGCCAGACGCTGGGCGAAACGGAATTTTGTTCCGCTGCAGGTGTAAATTACCGTTTTTCTGATTAACGAGATTTAATGGAAATAGCAACTTTAAACTTTGCCTACGTCTCTGTCAGTCGCAAGGAAACTGTATTTGAAGGTGAAGGTGATTTTGTAGACATGTGTAAAAGACATGTTCTGAAATGCAAGTGTTGTGGTTTGGAGAGCACATCGGTTACGTGTCAGATGTGTAGCCAAGCAGTAATTTGTCGCCATAGCTGCAAATATTAGCCGATAATATGAATTGTTGTCAGCTAAAGTCTGATGATGCAGACGACCGTAAGGACGAAGTACCCAAGAGTACCGCTAGGCCGCGCCTCTTTAGCTCAGTGGTAGAGCACTGGTCTAATAAACCAGGGGTCGTAAGTTCCATCCTCACAGGAGAAAGATGAATTTTGGAAATCAGTTGCGCGTCGTGGCCGTATAGCAAACAGTACCTGTGATGACGAACAATTAGCGACAGGCGTTTTTTTAAGATTTACTCTCAGATGTGATTAAGGCGAATGGCGCAGATAAAGCATTTGCCAAAGCGGTACAGCATAAGGTGGGACGAGGCAGTCTGAATTACATTTTATAGATGTATTTCTCACATATCTCAGAGTCTCTCGCGATCTTCGTCGTCGTCGTCGTCGTCGTCGTCGCCGCTTCTGCAGAAGTAGCAAATGGCCATCGTAGCAAATGCGGCGAGGGACGGCCTGCCTTCGATTCCGAATGCACAAAGTGTGTGGTCTTGTTTCTCAGTCTATATTTGGTCGGTCTCGTCAGAGGTTGAATGTAACGAATGGGTGGGAAAGAGCAAGGGGCAGCGGCTGTGTAGAACGAAAACACAAATCCTCAGGGGTGTGAGCGTTTCGAGATGAGTCGTATACATGTAAATGTTGATCGTCAGTGACCGTGTGGCCTAATGGATAAGGCGTCGGACTTCGGCTCTGAAGATTACAGGTTCGAGTGCTGTCACGCTTGTGTTTTTCCAGTTCTGAAAAAGAAACATACCGTTTTAATGTAGCAATTGAGCAGTACGAAACCGTCTGAATGTTGCTGTTGACCATTTTTTGCTTGGAGATGCTCTTGAGCTTGAAACACACACAGCAAGACCGGTGTTAACTAGCGAAATGGTCGGCAGAGTGCCGACACCGCGAGTTTTGACTGGCACTTGCACATCTAAAACAACGTCGGAAAGTAACTCGTTCGGCTTTTGAGTCACATAAAGTATGTGTGTTAATTTTGACGCCACTAGCTCTGCTTGTTGTCATGCAATTTCTTTGCCTCTCAGAAATGATTATGACATAAAAGTGAAGTACGTGACGAGTGTGACGTTAGGAAAACATTAGGCAGCATGGAGAGATGCTGTATGGGACCACCCAACCCAAACGAGTACTGTGTGACGTGCTACCCGGCAAGTATTCACCGAGGTAGCCGGCTATCTCAGTCGGTAGAGCGTCAGACACTTAATCCCACCGTCGTGGGTTCGAGCCAGACGCTGGGCGAAACGGAATTTTGTTCCGCTGCAGGTGTAAATTACCGTTTTTCTGATTAACGAGATTTAATGGAAATAGCAACTTTAAACTTTGCCTACGTCTCTGTCAGTCGCAAGGAAACTGTATTTGAAGGTGAAGGTGATTTTGTAGACATGTGTAAAAGACATGTTCTGAAATGCAAGTGTTGTGGTTTGGAGAGCACATCGGTTACGTGTCAGATGTGTAGCCAAGCAGTAATTTGTCGCCATAGCTGCAAATATTAGCCGATAATATGAATTGTTGTCAGCTAAAGTCTGATGATGCAGACGACCGTAAGGACGAAGTACCCAAGAGTACCGCTAGGCCGCGCCTCTTTAGCTCAGTGGTAGAGCACTGGTCTAATAAACCAGGGGTCGTAAGTTCCATCCTCACAGGAGAAAGATGAATTTTGGAAATCAGTTGCGCGTCGTGGCCGTATAGCAAACAGTACCTGTGATGACGAACAATTAGCGACAGGCGTTTTTTTAAGATTTACTCTCAGATGTGATTAAGGCGAATGGCGCAGATAAAGCATTTGCCAAAGCGGTACAGCATAAGGTGGGACGAGGCAGTCTGAATTACATTTTATAGATGTATTTCTCACATATCTCAGAGTCTCTCGCGATCTTCGTCGTCGTCGTCGTCGTCGTCGTCGCCGCTTCTGCAGAAGTAGCAAATGGCCATCGTAGCAAATGCGGCGAGGGACGGCCTGCCTTCGATTCCGAATGCACAAAGTGTGTGGTCTTGTTTCTCAGTCTATATTTGGTCGGTCTCGTCAGAGGTTGAATGTAACGAATGGGTGGGAAAGAGCAAGGGGCAGCGGCTGTGTAGAACGAAAACACAAATCCTCAGGGGTGTGAGCGTTTCGAGATGAGTCGTATACATGTAAATGTTGATCGTCAGTGACCGTGTGGCCTAATGGATAAGGCGTCGGACTTCGGCTCTGAAGATTACAGGTTCGAGTGCTGTCACGCTTGTGTTTTTCCAGTTCTGAAAAAGAAACATACCGTTTTAATGTAGCAATTGAGCAGTACGAAACCGTCTGAATGTTGCTGTTGACCATTTTTTGCTTGGAGATGCTCTTGAGCTTGAAACACACACAGCAAGACCGGTGTTAACTAGCGAAATGGTCGGCAGAGTGCCGACACCGCGAGTTTTGACTGGCACTTGCACATCTAAAACAACGTCGGAAAGTAACTCGTTCGGCTTTTGAGTCACATAAAGTATGTGTGTTAATTTTGACGCCACTAGCTCTGCTTGTTGTCATGCAATTTCTTTGCCTCTCAGAAATGATTATGACATAAAAGTGAAGTACGTGACGAGTGTGACGTTAGGAAAACATTAGGCAGCATGGAGAGATGCTGTATGGGACCACCCAACCCAAACGAGTACTGTGTGACGTGCTACCCGGCAAGTATTCACCGAGGTAGCCGGCTATCTCAGTCGCTAGAGCGTCAGACACTTAATCCCATGGTCGTGGGTTCCAGCCAGACGCTGGGCGAAACGGAATTTTGTTCCGCTGCAGGTGTAAATTACCGTTTTTCTGATTAACGAGATTTAATGGAAATAGCAACTTTAAACTTTGCCTACGTCTCTGTCAGTCGCAAGGAAACTGTATTTGAAGGTGAAGGTGATTTTGTAGACATGTGTAAAAGACATGTTCTGAAATGCAAGTGTTGTGGTTTGGAGAGCACATCGGTTACGTGTCAGATGTGTAGCCAAGCAGTAATTTGTCGCCATAGCTGCAAATATTAGCCGATAATATGAATTGTTGTCAGCTAAAGTCTGATGATGCAGACGACCGTAAGGACGAAGTACCCAAGAGTACCGCTAGGCCGCGCCTCTTTAGCTCAGTGGTAGAGCACTGGTCTAATAAACCAGGGGTCGTAAGTTCCATCCTCACAGGAGAAAGATGAATTTTGGAAATCAGTTGCGCGTCGTGGCCGTATAGCAAACAGTACCTGTGATGACGAACAATTAGCGACAGGCGTTTTTTTAAGATTTACTCTCAGATGTGATTAAGGCGAATGGCGCAGATAAAGCATTTGCCAAAGCGGTACAGCATAAGGTGGGACGAGGCAGTCTGAATTACATTTTATAGATGTATTTCTCACATATCTCAGAGTCTCTCGCGATCTTCGTCGTCGTCGTCGTCGTCGTCGTCGTCGTCGTCGTCGTCGTCGTCGTCGTCGCCGCCGCCGCCGCTTCTGCAGAAGTAGCAAATGGCCATCGTAGCAAATGCGGCGAGGGACGCCCTGCCTTCGATTCCGAATGCACAAATTGTGTGGTCTTGTTTCTCAGTCTATATTTGGTCGGTCTCGTCAGAGGTTGAATGTAACGAATGGGTGGGAAAGAGCAAGGGGCAGCGGCTGTGTAGAACGAAAACACAAATCCTCAGGGGTGTGAGCGTTTCGAGATGAGTCGTATACATGTAAATGTTGATCGTCAGTGACCGTGTGGTCTAATGGATAAGGCGTCGGACTTCGTATCTGAAGATTACAGGTTCGAATGCTGTCACGCTTGTGTTTTTCCAGTTCTGAAAAAGAAACATACCGTTTTAATGTAGCAATTGAGCAGTACGAAACCGTCTGAATGTTGCTGTTGACCATTTTTTGCTTGGAGATGCTCTTGAGCTTGAAACACACACAGCAAGACCGGTGTTAACTAACGAAATGGTCGGCAGAGTGCCGACACCGCGAGTTTTGACTGGCACTTGCACATCTAAAACAACGTCGGAAAGTAACTCGTTCGGCTTTTGAGTCACATAAAGTATGTGTGTTAATTTTGACGCCACTAGCTCTGCTTGTTGTCATGCAATTTCTTTGCCTCTCAGAAATGATTATGACATAAAAGTGAAGTACGTGACGAGTGTGACGTTAGGAAAACATTAGGCAGCATGGAGAGATTCTGTATGGGACCACCCAACCCAAACGAGTACTGTGTGACGTGCTACCCGGCAAGTATTCACCGAGGTAGCCGGCTATCTCAGTCGGTAGAGCGTCAGACTCTTAATCCCAGGGTCGTGGGTTCGAGCCAGACGCTGGGCGGAACGGAATTTTGTTCCGCTGCAGGTGTAAATTACCGTTTTTCTGATTAACGAGATTTAATGGAAATAGCAACTTTAAAATTTGCCTACGTCTCTGTCAGTCGCAAGGAAACTGTATTTGAAGGTGAAGGTGATTTTGTAGACATGTGTGAAAGACATGTTCTGAAATGCAAGTGTTGTGGTTTGGAGGGCACATCGGTTACGTGTCAGATGTGTAGCCAAGCAGTAATTTGTCGCCATAGCTGCAAATATTAGCCGGTAATATGAAGTGTTGTCAGCTAAAGTCTGATGGTGCAGACGACCGTAAGGACGAAGTACCCAAGAGTACCGCTAGGCCGCGCCTCTTTAGCTCAGTGGTAGAGCACTGGTCTAATAAACCAGGGGTTGTAAGTTCCATCCTCACAGAAGAAAGATGAATTTTGGAAATCAGTTGCGCGTCGTGGCCGTATAGCAAACAGTACCTGTGATGACGAACAATTAGCGACAGGCGTTTTTTTAAGATTTACTCTCAGATGTGATTAAGGCGAATGGCGCAGATAAAGCATTTGCCAAAGCGGTACAGCATAAGGTGGGACGAGGCAGTCTGAATTACATTTTATAGATGAATTTCTCACATATCTCAGAGTCTCTCGCGATCTTCGTCGTCGTCGTCGTCGTCGTCGTCGTCGTCGTCGCCGCCGCCGCTTCTGCAGAAGTAGCAAATGGCCATCGTAGCAAATGCGGCGAGGGACGCCCTGCCTTCGATTCCGAATGCACAAAGTGTGTGGTCTTGTTTCTCAGTCTATATTTGGTCGGTCTCGTCAGAGGTTGAATGTAACGAATAAGTGGGAAAGAGCAAGGGGCAGCGGCTGTGTAGAACGAAAACACAAATCCTCAGGGGTGTGAGCGTTTCGAGATGAGTCGTATACATGTAAATGTTGGTCGTCAGTGACCGTGTGGCCTAATGGATAAGGCGTCGGACTTCGGCTCTGAAGATTACAGGTTCGAGTGCTGTCACGCTTGTGTTTTTCCAGTTCTGAAAAAGAAACATACCGTTTTAATGTAGCAATTGAGCAGTACGAAACCGTCTGAATGTTGCTGTTGACCATTTTTTGCTTGGAGATGCTCTTGAGCTTGAAACACACACAGCAAGACCGGTGTTAACTAGCGAAATGGTCGGCAGAGTGCCGACACCGCGAGTTTTGACTGGCACTTGCACATCTAAAACAACGTCGGAAAGTAACTCGTTCGGCTTTTGAGTCACATAAAGTATGTGTGTTAATTTTGACGCCACTAGCTCTGCTTGTTGTCATGCAATTTCTTTGCCTCTCAGAAATGATTATGACATAAAAGTGAAGTACGTGACGAGTGTGACGTTAGGAAAACATTAGGCAGCATGGAGAGATGCTGTATGGGACCACCCAACCCAAACGAGTACTGTGTGACGTGCTACCCGGCAAGTATTCACCGAGGTAGCCGGCTATCTCAGTCGGTAGAGCGTCAGACACTTAATCCCATGGTCGTGGGTTCCAGCCAGACGCTGGGCGAAACGGAATTTTGTTCCGCTGCAGGTGTAAATTACCGTTTTTCTGATTAACGAGATTTAATGGAAATAGCAACTTTAAACTTTGCCTACGTCTCTGTCAGTCGCAAGGAAACTGTATTTGAAGGTGAAGGTGATTTTGTAGACATGTGTAAAAGACATGTTCTGAAATGCAAGTGTTGTGGTTTGGAGAGCACATCGGTTACGTGTCAGATGTGTAGCCAAGCAGTAATTTGTCGCCATAGCTGCAAATATTAGCCGATAATATGAATTGTTGTCAGCTAAAGTCTGATGATGCAGACGACCGTAAGGACGAAGTACCCAAGAGTACCGCTAGGCCGCGCCTCTTTAGCTCAGTGGTAGAGCACTGGTCTAATAAACCAGGGGTCGTAAGTTCCATCCTCACAGGAGAAAGATGAATTTTGGAAATCAGTTGCGCGTCGTGGCCGTATAGCAAACAGTACCTGTGATGACGAACAATTAGCGACAGGCGTTTTTTTAAGATTTACTCTCAGATGTGATTAAGGCGAATGGCGCAGATAAAGCATTTGCCAAAGCGGTACAGCATAAGGTGGGACGAGGCAGTCTGAATTACATTTTATAGATGCATTTCTCACATGTCTCAGAGCCTCTCGCGGTCGTCGTCGTCGTCGTCGTCGATGCCGCCTCTTCTGCAGAAGTAGCAAATGGCCATCGTAGCAAATGCGGCGAGGGACGGCCTGCCTTCGATTCCGAATGCACAAAGTGTGTGGTCTTGTTTCTCAGTCTATATTTGGTCGGTCTCGTCAGAGGTTGAATGTAACGAATGGGTGGGAAAGAGCAAGGGGCAGCGGCTGTGTAGAACGAAAACACAAATCCTCAGGGGTGTGAGCGCTTCGAGATGAGTCGTATACATGTAAATGTTGATCGTCAGTGACCGTGTGGCCTAATGGATAAGGCGTCGGACTTCGGCTCTGAAGATTACAGGTTCGAATGCTGTCACGCTTGTGTTTTTCCAGTTCTGAAAAAGAAACATACCGTTTTAATGTAGCAATTGAGCAGTACGAAACCGTCTGAATGTTGCTGTTGACCATTTTTTGCTTGGAGATGCTCTTGAGCTTGAAACACACACAGCAAGACCGGTGTTAACTAGGGAAATGGTCGGCAGAGTGCCGACACCGCGAGTTTTGACTGGCACTTGCACATCTAAAACAACGTCGGAAAGTAACTCGTTCGGCTTTTGAGTCACATAAAGTATGTGTGTTAATTTTGACGCCACTAGCTCTGCTTGTTGTCATGCAATTTCTTTGCCTCTCAGAAATGATTATGACATAAAAGTGAAGTGCGTGACAAGTGTGACGTTAGGAAAACATTAGGCAGCATGGAGAGATGCTGTATGGGACCACCCAACCCAAACGAGTACTGTGTGACGTGCTACCCGGCAAATATTCATCGAGGTAGCCGGCTATTTCAGTCGGTAGAGCGTCAGACACTTAATCCCAGGGTCGTGGGTTCGAGCCAGACGCTGGGCCAAACGGAATTTTGTTCCGCTGCAGGTGTAAATTACCGTTTTTCTGATTAACGAGATTTAATGGAAATAGCAACTTTAAACTTTGCCTACGTCTCTGTCAGTCGCAAGGAAACTGTATTTGAAGGTGAAGGTGATTTTGTAGACATGTGTAAAAGACATGTTCTGAAATGCAAGTGTTGTGGTTTGGAGAGCACATCGGTTACGTGTCAGATGTGTAGCCAAGCAGTAATTTGTCGCCATAGCTGCAAATATTAGCCGATAATATGAATTGTTGTCAGCTAAAGTCTGATGATGCAGACGACCGTAAGGACGAAGTACCCAGTGGTAGAGCACTGGTCTAATAAACCAGGGGTCGTAAGTTCCATCCTCACAGGAGAAAGATGAATTTTGGAAATCAGTTGCGCGTCGTGGCCGTATAGCAAACAGTACCTGTGGTGACGAACAATTAGCGACAGGTGTTTTTTTTAAGATTTACTCTCAGATGTGATTAAGGCGAATGGCGCAGATAAAGCATTTGCCAAAGCGGTACAGCATAAGGTGGGACGAGGCAGTCTGAATTACATTTTATATATGTATTTCTCACATATCTCAGAGTCTCTCGCGATCTTCGTCGTCGTCGTCGTCGTCGTCGTCGTCGTCGTCGCCGCCGCCGCTTCTGCAGAAGTAGCAAAAAGGCCATCGTAGCAAATGCGGCGAGGGACGGCCTGCCTTCGATCCCGAATGCACAAATTGTGTGGTCTTGTTTCTCAGTCTATATTTGGTCGGTCTCGTCAGAGGTTGAATGTAACGAATGGGTGGGAAAGAGCAAGGGGCAGCGGCTGTGTAGAACGAAAACACAAATCCTCAGGGGTGTGAGCGTTTCGAGATGAGTCGTATACATGTAAATGTTGATCGTCAGTGACCGTGTGGTCTAATGGACAAGGCGTCGGACTTCGTATCTGAAGATTACAGGTTCGAATGCTGTCACACTTGTGTTTTTCCAGTTCTGAAAAAGAAACATACCGTTTTAATGTAGCAATTGAGCAGTACGAAACCGTCTGAATGTTGCTGTTGACCATTTTTTGCTTGGAGATGCTCTTGAGCTTGAAACACACACAGCAAGACCGGTGTTAACTAACGAAATGGTCGGCAGAGTGCCGACACCGCGAGTTTTGACTGGCACTTGCACATCTAAAACAACGTCGGAAAGTAACTCGTTCGGCTTTTGAGTCACATAAAGTATGTGTGTTAATTTTGACGCCACTAGCTCTGCTTGTTGTCATGCAATTTCTTTGCCTCTCAGAAATGATTATGACATAAAAGTGAAGTACGTGACGAGTGTGACGTTAGGAAAACATTAGGCAGCATGGAGAGATGCTGTATGGGACCACCCAACCCAAACGAGTACTGTGTGACGTGCTACCCGGCAAGTATTCACCGAGGTAGCCGGCTATCTCAGTCGCTAGAGCGTCAGACACTTAATCCCATGGTCGTGGGTTCCAGCCAGACGCTGGGCGAAACGGAATTTTGTTCCGCTGCAGGTGTAAATTACCGTTTTTCTGATTAACGAGATTTAATGGAAATAGCAACTTTAAACTTTGCCTACGTCTCTGTCAGTCGCAAGGAAACTGTATTTGAAGGTGAAGGTGATTTTGTAGACATGTGTAAAAGACATGTTCTGAAATGCAAGTGTTGTGGTTTGGAGAGCACATCGGTTACGTGTCAGATGTGTAGCCAAGCAGTAATTTGTCGCCATAGCTGCAAATATTAGCCGATAATATGAATTGTTGTCAGCTAAAGTCTGATGATGCAGACGACCGTAAGGACGAAGTACCCAAGAGTACCGCTAGGCCGCGCCTCTTTAGCTCAGTGGTAGAGCACTGGTCTAATAAACCAGGGGTCGTAAGTTCCATCCTCACAGGAGAAAGATGAATTTTGGAAATCAGTTGCGCGTCGTGGCCGTATAGCAAACAGTACCTGTGATGACGAACAATTAGCGACAGGCGTTTTTTTAAGATTTACTCTCAGATGTGATTAAGGCGAATGGCGCAGATAAAGCATTTGCCAAAGCGGTACAGCATAAGGTGGGACGAGGCAGTCTGAATTACATTTTATAGATGTATTTCTCACATATCTCAGAGTCTCTCGCGATCTTCGTCGTCGTCGTCGTCGTCGTCGTCGTCGTCGTCGTCGTCGTCGTCGTCGCCGCCGCCGCCGCTTCTGCAGAAGTAGCAAATGGCCATCGTAGCAAATGCGGCGAGGGACGGCCTGCCTTCGATTCCGAATGCACAAATTGTGTGGTCTTGTTTCTCAGTCTATATTTGGTCGGTCTCGTCAGAGGTTGAATGTAACGAATGGGTGGGAAAGAGCAAGGGGCAGCGGCTGTGTAGAACGAAAACACAAATCCTCAGGGGTGTGAGCGTTTCGAGATGAGTCGTATACATGTAAATGTTGATCGTCAGTGACCGTGTGGTCTAATGGATAAGGCGTCGGACTTCGTATCTGAAGATTACAGGTTCGAATGCTGTCACGCTTGTGTTTTTCCAGTTCTGAAAAAGAAACATACCGTTTTAATGTAGCAATTGAGCAGTACGAAACCGTCTGAATGTTGCTGTTGACCATTTTTTGCTTGGAGATGCTCTTGAGCTTGAAACACACACAGCAAGACCGGTGTTAACTAACGAAATGGTCGGCAGAGTGCCGACACCGCGAGTTTTGACTGGCACTTGCACATCTAAAACAACGTCGGAAAGTAACTCGTTCGGCTTTTGAGTCACATAAAGTATGTGTGTTAATTTTGACGCCACTAGCTCTGCTTGTTGTCATGCAATTTCTTTGCCTCTCAGAAATGATTATGACATAAAAGTGAAGTACGTGACGAGTGTGACGTTAGGAAAACATTAGGCAGCATGGAGAGATTCTGTATGGGACCACCCAACCCAAACGAGTACTGTGTGACGTGCTACCCGGCAAGTATTCACCGAGGTAGCCGGCTATCTCAGTCGGTAGAGCGTCAGACTCTTAATCCCAGGGTCGTGGGTTCGAGCCAGACGCTGGGCGGAACGGAATTTTGTTCCGCTGCAGGTGTAAATTACCGTTTTTCTGATTAACGAGATTTAATGGAAATAGCAACTTTAAAATTTGCCTACGTCTCTGTCAGTCGCAAGGAAACTGTATTTGAAGGTGAAGGTGATTTTGTAGACATGTGTGAAAGACATGTTCTGAAATGCAAGTGTTGTGGTTTGGAGGGCACATCGGTTACGTGTCAGATGTGTAGCCAAGCAGTAATTTGTCGCCATAGCTGCAAATATTAGCCGGTAATATGAAGTGTTGTCAGCTAAAGTCTGATGGTGCAGACGACCGTAAGGACGAAGTACCCAAGAGTACCGCTAGGCCGCGCCTCTTTAGCTCAGTGGTAGAGCACTGGTCTAATAAACCAGGGGTTGTAAGTTCCATCCTCACAGAAGAAAGATGAATTTTGGAAATCAGTTGCGCGTCGTGGCCGTATAGCAAACAGTACCTGTGATGACGAACAATTAGCGACAGGCGTTTTTTTAAGATTTACTCTCAGATGTGATTAAGGCGAATGGCGCAGATAAAGCATTTGCCAAAGCGGTACAGCATAAGGTGGGACGAGGCAGTCTGAATTACATTTTATAGATGAATTTCTCACATATCTCAGAGTCTCTCGCGATCTTCGTCGTCGTCGTCGTCGTCGTCGTCGTCGTCGTCGTCGTCGTCGTCGCCGCCGCCGCTTCTGCAGAAGTAGCAAATGGCCATCGTAGCAAATGCGGCGAGGGACGCCCTGCCTTCGATTCCGAATGCACAAAGTGTGTGGTCTTGTTTCTCAGTCTATATTTGGTCGGTCTCGTCAGAGGTTGAATGTAACGAATAAGTGGGAAAGAGCAAGGGGCAGCGGCTGTGTAGAACGAAAACACAAATCCTCAGGGGTGTGAGCGTTTCGAGATGAGTCGTATACATGTAAATGTTTGTCGTCAGTGACCGTGTGGCCTAATGGATAAGGCGTCGGACTTCGGCTCTGAAGATTACAGGTTCGAGTGCTGTCACACTTGTGTTTTTCCAGTTCTGAAAAAGAAACATACCGTTTTAATGTAGCAATTGAGCAGTACGAAACCGTCTGAATGTTGCTGTTGACCATTTTTTGCTTGGAGATGCTCTTGAGCTTGAAACACACACAGCAAGACCGGTGTTAACTAGCGAAATGGTCGGCAGAGTGCCGACACCGCGAGTTTTGACTGGCACTTGCACATCTAAAACAACGTCGGAAAGTAACTCGTTCGGCTTTTGAGTCACATAAAGTATGTGTGTTAATTTTGACGCCACTAGCTCTGCTTGTTGTCATGCAATTTCTTTGCCTCTCAGAAATGATTATGACATAAAAGTGAAGTACGTGACGAGTGTGACGTTAGGAAAACATTAGGCAGCATGGAGAGATGCTGTATGGGACCACCCAACCCAAACGAGTACTGTGTGACGTGCTACCCGGCAAGTATTCACCGAGGTAGCCGGCTATCTCAGTCGGTAGAGCGTCAGACACTTAATCCCATGGTCGTGGGTTCCAGCCAGACGCTGGGCGAAACGGAATTTTGTTCCGCTGCAGGTGTAAATTACCGTTTTTCTGATTAACGAGATTTAATGGAAATAGCAACTTTAAACTTTGCCTACGTCTCTGTCAGTCGCAAGGAAACTGTATTTGAAGGTGAAGGTGATTTTGTAGACATGTGTAAAAGACATGTTCTGAAATGCAAGTGTTGTGGTTTGGTGAGCACATCGGTTACGTGTCAGATGTGTAGCCAAGCAGTAATTTGTCGCCATAGCTGCAAATATTAGCCGATAATATGAATTGTTGTCAGCTAAAGTCTGATGATGCAGACGACCGTAAGGACGAAGTACCCAAGAGTACCGCTAGGCCGCGCCTCTTTAGCTCAGTGGTAGAGCACTGGTCTAATAAACCAGGGGTCGTAAGTTCCATCCTCACAGGAGAAAGATGAATTTTGGAAATCAGTTGCGCGTCGTGGCCGTATAGCAAACAGTACCTGTGATGACGAACAATTAGCGACAGGCGTTTTTTTAAGATTTACTCTCAGATGTGATTAAGGCGAATGGCGCAGATAAAGCATTTGCCAAAGCGGTACAGCATAAGGTGGGACGAGGCAGTCAGAATTACATTTTATAGATGTATTTCTCACATATCTCAGAGTCTCTCGCGATCTTCGTCGTCGTCGTCGTCGTCGTCGCCGCCGCCGCTTCTGCAGAAGTAGCAAATGGCCATCGTAGCAAATGCGGCGAGGGACGGCCTGCCTTCGATTCCGAATGCACAAAGTGTGTGGTCTTGTTTCTCAGTCTATATTTGGTCGGTCTCGTCAGAGGTTGAATGTAACGAATGGGTGGGAAAGAGCAAGGGGCAGCGGCTGTGTAGAACGAAAACACAAATCCTCAGGGGTGTGAGCGCTTCGAGATGAGTCGTATACATGTAAATGTTGATCGTCAGTGACCGTGTGGCCTAATGGATAAGGCGTCGGACTTCGGCTCTGAAGATTACAGGTTCGAATGCTGTCACGCTTGTGTTTTTCCAGTTCTGAAAAAGAAACATACCGTTTTAATGTAGCAATTGAGCAGTACGAAACCGTCTGAATGTTGCTGTTGACCATTTTTTGCTTGGAGATGCTCTTGAGCTTGAAACACACACAGCAAGACCGGTGTTAACTAGGGAAATGGTCGGCAGAGTGCCGACACCGCGAGTTTTGACTGGCACTTGCACATCTAAAACAACGTCGGAAAGTAACTCGTTCGGCTTTTGAGTCACATAAAGTATGTGTGTTAATTTTGACGCCACTAGCTCTGCTTGTTGTCATGCAATTTCTTTGCCTCTCAGAAATGATTATGACATAAAAGTGAAGTACGTGACGAGTGTGACGTTAGGAAAACATTAGGCAGCATGGAGAGATGCTGTATGGGACCACCCAACCCAAACGAGTACTGTGTGACGTGCTACCCGGCAAGTATTCACCGAGGTAGCCGGCTATCTCAGTCGGTAGAGCGTCAGACACTTAATCCCATGGTCGTGGGTTCCAGCCAGACGCTGGGCGAAACGGAATTTTGTTCCGCTGCAGGTGTAAATTACCGTTTTTCTGATTAACGAGATTTAATGGAAATAGCAACTTTAAACTTTGCCTACGTCTCTGTCAGTCGCAAGGAAACTGTATTTGAAGGTGAAGGTGATTTTGTAGACATGTGTAAAAGACATGTTCTGAAATGCAAGTGTTGTGGTTTGGTGAGCACATCGGTTACGTGTCAGATGTGTAGCCAAGCAGTAATTTGTCGCCATAGCTGCAAATATTAGCCGATAATATGAATTGTTGTCAGCTAAAGTCTGATGATGCAGACGACCGTAAGGACGAAGTACCCAAGAGTACCGCTAGGCCGCGCCTCTTTAGCTCAGTGGTAGAGCACTGGTCTAATAAACCAGGGGTCGTAAGTTCCATCCTCACAGGAGAAAGATGAATTTTGGAAATCAGTTGTGCGTCGTGGCCGTATAGCAAACAGTACCTGTGATGACGAACAATTAGCGACAGGCGTTTTTTTAAGATTTACTCTCAGATGTGATTAAGGCGAATGGCGCAGATAAAGCATTTGCCAAAGCGGTACAGCATAAGGTGGGACGAGGCAGTCTGAATTACATTTTATAGATGAATTTCTCACATATCTCAGAGTCTCTCGCGATCTTCGTCGTCGTCGTCGTCGTCGTCGTCGTCGTCGTCGTCGTCGTCGTCGCCGCCGCCGCTTCTGCAGAAGTAGCAAATGGCCATCGTAGCAAATGCGGCGAGGGACGCCCTGCCTTCGATTCCGAATGCACAAAGTGTGTGGTCTTGTTTCTCAGTCTATATTTGGTCGGTCTCGTCAGAGGTTGAATGTAACGAATAAGTGGGAAAGAGCAAGGGGCAGCGGCTGTGTAGAACGAAAACACAAATCCTCAGGGGTGTGAGCGTTTCGAGATGAGTCGTATACATGTAAATGTTTGTCGTCAGTGACCGTGTGGCCTAATGGATAAGGCGTCGGACTTCGGCTCTGAAGATTACAGGTTCGAGTGCTGTCACACTTGTGTTTTTCCAGTTCTGAAAAAGAAACATACCGTTTTAATGTAGCAATTGAGCAGTACGAAACCGTCTGAATGTTGCTGTTGACCATTTTTTGCTTGGAGATGCTCTTGAGCTTGAAACACACACAGCAAGACCGGTGTTAACTAGCGAAATGGTCGGCAGAGTGCCGACACCGCGAGTTTTGACTGGCACTTGCACATCTAAAACAACGTCGGAAAGTAACTCGTTCGGCTTTTGAGTCACATAAAGTATGTGTGTTAATTTTGACGCCACTAGCTCTGCTTGTTGTCATGCAATTTCTTTGCCTCTCAGAAATGATTATGACATAAAAGTGAAGTACGTGACGAGTGTGACGTTAGGAAAACATTAGGCAGCATGGAGAGATGCTGTATGGGACCACCCAACCCAAACGAGTACTGTGTGACGTGCTACCCGGCAAGTATTCACCGAGGTAGCCGGCTATCTCAGTCGGTAGAGCGTCAGACACTTAATCCCATGGTCGTGGGTTCCAGCCAGACGCTGGGCGAAACGGAATTTTGTTCCGCTGCAGGTGTAAATTACCGTTTTTCTGATTAACGAGATTTAATGGAAATAGCAACTTTAAACTTTGCCTACGTCTCTGTCAGTCGCAAGGAAACTGTATTTGAAGGTGAAGGTGATTTTGTAGACATGTGTAAAAGACATGTTCTGAAATGCAAGTGTTGTGGTTTGGTGAGCACATCGGTTACGTGTCAGATGTGTAGCCAAGCAGTAATTTGTCGCCATAGCTGCAAATATTAGCCGATAATATGAATTGTTGTCAGCTAAAGTCTGATGATGCAGACGACCGTAAGGACGAAGTACCCAAGAGTACCGCTAGGCCGCGCCTCTTTAGCTCAGTGGTAGAGCACTGGTCTAATAAACCAGGGGTCGTAAGTTCCATCCTCACAGGAGAAAGATGAATTTTGGAAATCAGTTGCGCGTCGTGGCCGTATAGCAAACAGTACCTGTGATGACGAACAATTAGCGACAGGCGTTTTTTTAAGATTTACTCTCAGATGTGATTAAGGCGAATGGCGCAGATAAAGCATTTGCCAAAGCGGTACAGCATAAGGTGGGACGAGGCAGTCAGAATTACATTTTATAGATGTATTTCTCACATATCTCAGAGTCTCTCGCGATCTTCGTCGTCGTCGTCGTCGTCGTCGCTGCCGCCGCTTCTGCAGAAGTAGCAAATGGCCATCGTAGCAAATGCGGCGAGGGACGGCCTGCCTTCGATTCCGAATGCACAAAGTGTGTGGTCTTGTTTCTCAGTCTATATTTGGTCGGTCTCGTCAGAGGTTGAATGTAACGAATGGGTGGGAAAGAGCAAGGGGCAGCGGCTGTGTAGAACGAAAACACAAATCCTCAGGGGTGTGAGCGCTTCGAGATGAGTCGTATACATGTAAATGTTGATCGTCAGTGACCGTGTGGCCTAATGGATAAGGCGTCGGACTTCGGCTCTGAAGATTACAGGTTCGAATGCTGTCACGCTTGTGTTTTTCCAGTTCTGAAAAAGAAACATACCGTTTTAATGTAGCAATTGAGCAGTACGAAACCGTCTGAATGTTGCTGTTGACCATTTTTTGCTTGGAGATGCTCTTGAGCTTGAAACACACACAGCAAGACCGGTGTTAACTAGGGAAATGGTCGGCAGAGTGCCGACACCGCGAGTTTTGACTGGCACTTGCACATCTAAAACAACGTCGGAAAGTAACTCGTTCGGCTTTTGAGTCACATAAAGTATGTGTGTTAATTTTGACGCCACTAGCTCTGCTTGTTGTCATGCAATTTCTTTGCCTCTCAGAAATGATTATGACATAAAAGTGAAGTACGTGACGAGTGTGACGTTAGGAAAACATTAGGCAGCATGGAGAGATGCTGTATGGGACCACCCAACCCAAACGAGTACTGTGTGACGTGCTACCCGGCAAGTATTCACCGAGGTAGCCGGCTATCTCAGTCGGTAGAGCGTCAGACACTTAATCCCATGGTCGTGGGTTCCAGCCAGACGCTGGGCGAAACGGAATTTTGTTCCGCTGCAGGTGTAAATTACCGTTTTTCTGATTAACGAGATTTAATGGAAATAGCAACTTTAAACTTTGCCTACGTCTCTGTCAGTCGCAAGGAAACTGTATTTGAAGGTGAAGGTGATTTTGTAGACATGTGTAAAAGACATGTTCTGAAATGCAAGTGTTGTGGTTTGGTGAGCACATCGGTTACGTGTCAGATGTGTAGCCAAGCAGTAATTTGTCGCCATAGCTGCAAATATTAGCCGATAATATGAATTGTTGTCAGCTAAAGTCTGATGATGCAGACGACCGTAAGGACGAAGTACCCAAGAGTACCGCTAGGCCGCGCCTCTTTAGCTCAGTGGTAGAGCACTGGTCTAATAAACCAGGGGTCGTAAGTTCCATCCTCACAGGAGAAAGATGAATTTTGGAAATCAGTTGCGCGTCGTGGCCGTATAGCAAACAGTACCTGTGATGACGAACAATTAGCGACAGGCGTTTTTTTAAGATTTACTCTCAGATGTGATTAAGGCGAATGGCGCAGATAAAGCATTTGCCAAAGCGGTACAGCATAAGGTGGGACGAGGCAGTCAGAATTACATTTTATAGATGTATTTCTCACATATCTCAGAGTCTCTCGCGATCTTCGTCGTCGTCGTCGTCGTCGTCGCCGCCGCCGCTTCTGCAGAAGTAGCAAATGGCCATCGTAGCAAATGCGGCGAGGGACGGCCTGCCTTCGATTCCGAATGCACAAAGTGTGTGGTCTTGTTTCTCAGTCTATATTTGGTCGGTCTCGTCAGAGGTTGAATGTAACGAATGGGTGGGAAAGAGCAAGGGGCAGCGGCTGTGTAGAACGAAAACACAAATCCTCAGGGGTGTGAGCGCTTCGAGATGAGTCGTATACATGTAAATGTTGATCGTCAGTGACCGTGTGGCCTAATGGATAAGGCGTCGGACTTCGGCTCTGAAGATTACAGGTTCGAATGCTGTCACGCTTGTGTTTTTCCAGTTCTGAAAAAGAAACATACCGTTTTAATGTAGCAATTGAGCAGTACGAAACCGTCTGAATGTTGCTGTTGACCATTTTTTGCTTGGAGATGCTCTTGAGCTTGAAACACACACAGCAAGACCGGTGTTAACTAGGGAAATGGTCGGCAGAGTGCCGACACCGCGAGTTTTGACTGGCACTTGCACATCTAAAACAACGTCGGAAAGTAACTCGTTCGGCTTTTGAGTCACATAAAGTATGTGTGTTAATTTTGACGCCACTAGCTCTGCTTGTTGTCATGCAATTTCTTTGCCTCTCAGAAATGATTATGACATAAAAGTGAAGTGCGTGACGAGTGTGACGTTAGGAAAACATTAGGCAGCATGGAGAGATGCTGTATGGGACCACCCAACCCAAACGAGTACTGTGTGACGTGCTACCCGGCAAATATTCATCGAGGTAGCCGGCTATTTCAGTCGGTAGAGCGTCAGACACTTAATCCCAGGGTCGTGGGTTCGAGCCAGACGCTGGGCCAAACGGAATTTTGTTCCGCTGCAGGTGTAAATTACCGTTTTTCTGATTAACGAGATTTAATGGAAATAGCAACTTTAAACTTTGCCTACGTCTCTGTCAGTCGCAAGGAAACTGTATTTGAAGGTGAAGGTGATTTTGTAGACATGTGTGAAAGACATGTTCTGAAAAGCAAGTGTTGTGGTTTGGAGAGCACATCGGTTACGTGTCAGATGTGTAGCCAAGCAGTAATTTGTCGCCATAGCTGCAAATATTAGCCGGTAATATGAAGTGTTGTCAGCTAAAGTCTGATGGTGCAGACGACCGTAAGGACGAAGTACCCAAGAGTACCGCTAGGCCGCGCCTCTTTAGCTCAGTGGTAGAGCACTGGTCTAATAAACCAGGGGTTGTAAGTTCCATCCTCACAGGAGAAAGATGAATTTTGGAAATCAGTTGCGCGTCGTGGCCGTATAGCAAACAGTACCTGTGATGACGAACAATTAGCGACAGGCGTTTTTTTAAGATTTACTCTCAGATGTGATTAAGGCGAATGGCGCAGATAAAGCATTTGCCAAAGCGGTACAGCATAAGGTGGGACGAGGCAGTCTGAATTACATTTTATAGATGTATTTCTCACATATCTCAGAGCCTCTCGCGATCTTCGTCGTCGTCGTCGTCGTCGTCGCCGCCGCCGCCGCCGCCGCTTCTGCAGAAGTAGCAAATGGCCATCGTAGCAAATGCGGCAAGGGACGGCCTGCCTTCGATTCCGAATGCACAAATTGTGTGGTCTTGTTTCTCAGTCTATATTTGGTCGGTCTCGTCAGAGGTTGAATGTAACGAATGGGTGGGAAAGAGCAAGGGGCAGCGGCTGTGTAGAACGAAAACACAAATCCTCAGGGGTGTGAGCGTTTCGAGATGAGTCGTATACATGTAAATGTTGATCGTCAGTGACCGTGTGGTCTAATGGACAAGGCGTCGGACTTCGTATCTGAAGATTACAGGTTCGAATGCTGTCACACTTGTGTTTTTCCAGTTCTGAAAAAGAAACATACCGTTTTAATGTAGCAATTGAGCAGTACGAAACCGTCTGAATGTTGCTGTTGACCATTTTTTGCTTGGAGATGCTCTTGAGCTTGAAACACACACAGCAAGACCGGTGTTAACTAACGAAATGGTCGGCAGAGTGCCGACACCGCGAGTTTTGACTGGCACTTGCACATCTAAAACAACGTCGGAAAGTAACTCGTTCGGCTTTTGAGTCACATAAAGTATGTGTGTTAATTTTGACGCCACTAGCTCTGCTTGTTGTCATGCAATTTCTTTGCCTCTCAGAAATGATTATGACATAAAAGTGAAGTACGTGACGAGTGTGACGTTAGGAAAACATTAGGCAGCATGGAGAGATTCTGTATGGGACCACCCAACCCAAACGAGTACTGTGTGACGTGCTACCCGGCAAGTATTCACCGAGGTAGCCGGCTATCTCAGTCGGTAGAGCGTCAGACTCTTAATCCCAGGGTCGTGGGTTCGAGCCAGACGCTGGGCGGAACGGAATTTTGTTCCGCTGCAGGTGTAAATTACCGTTTTTCTGATTAACGAGATTTAATGGAAATAGCAACTTTAAACTTTGCCTACGTCTCTGTCAGTCGCAAGGAAACTGTATTTGAAGGTGAAGGTGATTTTGTAGACATGTGTGAAAGACATGTTCTGAAAAGCAAGTGTTGTGGTTTGGAGAGCACATCGGTTACGTGTCAGATGTGTAGCCAAGCAGTAATTTGTCGCCATAGCTGCAAATATTAGCCGGTAATATGAAGTGTTGTCAGCTAAAGTCTGATGGTGCAGACGACCGTAAGGACGAAGTACCCAAGAGTACCACTAGGCCGCGCCTCTTTAGCTCAGTGGTAGAGCACTGGTCTAATAAACCAGGGGTTGTAAGTTCCATCCTCACAGGAGAAAGATGAATTTTGGAAATCAGTTGCGCGTCGTGGCCGTATAGCAAACAGTACCTGTGATGACGAACAATTAGCGACAGGCGTTTTTTTAAGATTTACTCTCAGATGTGATTAAGGCGAATGGCGCAGATAAAGCATTTGCCAAAGCGGTACAGCATAAGGTGGGACGAGGCAGTCTGAATTACATTTTATAGATGTATTTCTCACATATCTCAGAGCCTCTCGCGATCTTCGTCGTCGTCGTCGTCGTCGTCGTCGTCGTCGTCGTCGTCGTCGCCGCCGCCGCTTCTGCAGAAGTAGCAAATGGCCATCGTAGCAAATGCGGCGAGGGACGGCCTGCCTTCGATTCCGAATGCACAAATTGTGTGGTCTTGTTTCTCAGTCTATATTTGGTCGGTCTCGTCAGAGGTTGAATGTAACGAATGGGTGGGAAAGAGCAAGGGGCAGCGGCTGTGTAGAACGAAAACACAAATCCTCAGGGGTGTGAGCGTTTCGAGATGAGTCGTATACATGTAAATGTTGATCGTCAGTGACCGTGTGGTCTAATGGATAAGGCGTCGGACTTCGTATCTGAAGATTACAGGTTCGAATGCTGTCACGCTTGTGTTTTTCCAGTTCTGAAAAAGAAACATACCGTTTTAATGTAGCAATTGAGCAGTACGAAACCGTCTGAATGTTGCTGTTGACCATTTTTTGCTTGGAGATGCTCTTGAGCTTGAAACACACACAGCAAGACCGGTGTTAACTAACGAAATGGTCGGCAGAGTGCCGACACCGCGAGTTTTGACTGGCACTTGCACATCTAAAACAACGTCGGAAAGTAACTCGTTCGGCTTTTGAGTCACATAAAGTATGTGTGTTAATTTTGACGCCACTAGCTCTGCTTGTTGTCATGCAATTTCTTTGCCTCTCAGAAATGATTATGACATAAAAGTGAAGTACGTGACGAGTGTGACGTTAGGAAAACATTAGGCAGCATGGAGAGATTCTGTATGGGACCACCCAACCCAAACGAGTACTGTGTGACGTGCTACCCGGCAAGTATTCACCGAGGTAGCCGGCTATCTCAGTCGGTAGAGCGTCAGACTCTTAATCCCAGGGTCGTGGGTTCGAGCCAGACGCTGGGCGGAACGGAATTTTGTTCCGCTGCAGGTGTAAATTACCGTTTTTCTGATTAACGAGATTTAATGGAAATAGCAACTTTAAACTTTGCCTACGTCTCTGTCAGTCGCAAGGAAACTGTATTTGAAGGTGAAGGTGATTTTGTAGACATGTGTGAAAGACATGTTCTGAAATGCAAGTGTTGTGGTTTGGAGAGCACATCGGTTACGTGTCAGATGTGTAGCCAAGCAGTAATTTGTCGCCATAGCTGCAAATATTAGCCGGTAATATGAAGTGTTGTCAGCTAAAGTCTGATGGTGCAGACGACCGTAAGGACGAAGTACCCAAGAGTACCGCTAGGCCGCGGCTCCTTAGCTCAGTGGTAGAGGACTGGTCTAATAAACCAGGGGTTGTAAGTTCCATCCTCACAGGAGAAAGATGAATTTTGGAAATCAGTTGCGCGTCGTGGCCGTATAGCAAACAGTACCTGTGATGACGAACAATTAGCGACAGGCGTTTTTTTAAGATTTACTCTCAGATGTGATTAAGGCGAATGGCGCAGATAAAGCATTTGCCAAAGCGGTAGAGCATAAGGTGGGACGAGGCAGTCTGAATTACATTTTATAGATGTATTTCTCACATATCTCAGAGCCTCTCGCAATCTTCGTCGTCGTCGTCGTCGTCGTCGTCGTCGTCGTCGTCGTCGCCGCCGCTTCTGCAGAAGTAGCAAATGACCATCGTAGCAAATGCGGCGAGGGACGGCCTGCCTTCGATTCCGAATGCACAAATTGTGTGGTCTTGTTTCTCAGTCTATATTTGGTCGGTCTCGTCAGAGGTTGAATGTAACGAATGGGTGGGAAAGAGCAAGGGGCAGCGGCTGTGTAGAACGAAAACACAAATCCTCAGGGGTGTGAGCGTTTCGAGATGAGTCGTATACATGTGACCGTGTGGTCTAATGGATAAGGCGTCGGACTTCGTATCTGAAGATTACAGGTTCGAATGCTGTCACGCTTGTGTTTTTCCAGTTCTGAAAAAGAAACATACCGTTTTAATGTAGCAATTGAGCAGTACGAAACCGTCTGAATGTTGCTGTTGACCATTTTTTGCTTGGAGATGCTCTTGAGCTTGAAACACACACAGCAAGACCGGTGTTAACTAACGAAATGGTCGGCAGAGTGCCGACACCGCGAGTTTTGACTGGCACTTGCACATCTAAAACAACGTCGGAAAGTAACTCGTTCGGCTTTTGAGTCACATAAAGTATGTGTGTTAATTTTGACGCCACTAGCTCTGCTTGTTGTCATGCAATTTCTTTGCCTCTCAGAAATGATTATGACATAAAAGTGAAGTACGTGACGAGTGTGACGTTAGGAAAACATTAGGCAGCATGGAGAGATTCTGTATGGGACCACCCAACCCAAACGAGTACTGTGTGACGTGCTACCCGGCAAGTATTCACCGAGGTAGCCGGCTATCTCAGTCGGTAGAGCGTCAGACTCTTAATCCCAGGGTCGTGGGTTCGAGCCAGACGCTGGGCGGAACGGAATTTTGTTCCGCTGCAGGTGTAAATTACCGTTTTTCTGATTAACGAGATTTAATGGAAATAGCAACTTTAAACTTTGCCTACGTCTCTGTCAGTCGCAAGGAAACTGTATTTGAAGGTGAAGGTGATTTTGTAGACATGTGTGAAAGACATGTTCTGAAATGCAAGTGTTGTGGTTTGGAGAGCACATCGGTTACGTGTCAGATGTGTAGCCAAGCAGTAATTTGTCGCCATAGCTGCAAATATTAGCCGGTAATATGAAGTGTTGTCAGCTAAAGTCTGATGGTGCAGACGACCGTAAGGACGAAGTACCCAAGAGTACCGCTAGGCCGCGGCTGTTTAGCTCAGTGGTAGAGGACTGGTCTAATAAACCAGGGGTTGTAAGTTCCATCCTCACAGGAGAAAGATGAATTTTGGAAATCAGTTGCGCGTCGTGGCCGTGTAGCAAACAGTACCTGTGATGACGAACAATTAGCGACAGGCGTTTTTTTAAGATTTACTCTCAGATGTGATTAAGGCGAATGGCGCAGATAAAGCATTTGCCAAAGCGGTACAGCATAAGGTGGGACGAGGCAGTCTGAATTACATTTTATAGATGTATTTCTCACATATCTCAGAGCCTCTCGCAATCTTCGTCGTCGTCGTCGTCGTCGTCGTCGTCGTCGCCGCCGCTTCTGCAGAAGTAGCAAATGGCCATCGTAGCAAATGCGGCGAGGGACGGCCTGCCTTCGATTCCGAATGCACAAATTGTGTGGTCTTGTTTCTCAGTCTATATTTGGTCGGTCTCGTCAGAGGTTGAATGTAACGAATGGGTGGGAAAGAGCAAGGGGCAGCGGCTGTGTAGAACGAAAACACAAATCCTCAGGGGTGTGAGCGTTTCGAGATGAGTCGTATACATGTAAATGTTGATCGTCAGTGACCGTGTGGTCTAATGGATAAGGCGTCGGACTTCGTATCTGAAGATTACAGGTTCGAATGCTGTCACGCTTGTGTTTTTCCAGTTCTGAAAAAGAAACATACCGTTTTAATGTAGCAATTGAGCAGTACGAAACCGTCTGAATGTTGCTGTTGACCATTTTTTGCTTGGAGATGCTCTTGAGCTTGAAACACACACAGCAAGACCGGTGTTAACTAACGAAATGGTCGGCAGAGTGCCGACACCGCGAGTTTTGACTGGCACTTGCACATCTAAAACAACGTCGGAAAGTAACTCGTTCGGCTTTTGAGTCACATAAAGTATGTGTGTTAATTTTGACGCCACTAGCTCTGCTTGTTGTCATGCAATTTCTTTGCCTCTCAGAAATGATTATGACATAAAAGTGAAGTACGTGACGAGTGTGACGTTAGGAAAACATTAGGCAGCATGGAGAGATTCTGTATGGGACCACCCAACCCAAACGAGTACTGTGTGACGTGCTACCCGGCAAGTATTCACCGAGGTAGCCGGCTATCTCAGTCGGTAGAGCGTCAGACTCTTAATCCCAGGGTCGTGGGTTCGAGCCAGACGCTGGGCGGAACGGAATTTTGTTCCGCTGCAGGTGTAAATTACCGTTTTTCTGATTAACGAGATTTAATGGAAATAGCAACTTTAAACTTTGCCTACGTCTCTGTCAGTCGCAAGGAAACTGTATTTGAAGGTGAAGGTGATTTTGTAGACATGTGTGAAAGACATGTTCTGAAAAGCAAGTGTTGTGGTTTGGAGAGCACATCGGTTACGTGTCAGATGTGTAGCCAAGCAGTAATTTGTCGCCATAGCTGCAAATATTAGCCGGTAATATGAAGTGTTGTCAGCTAAAGTCTGATGGTGCAGACGACCGTAAGGACGAAGTACCTAAGAGTACCGCTAGGCCGCGGCTCTTTAGCTCAGTGGTAGAGGACTGGTCTAATAAACCAGGGGTTGTAAGTTCCATCCTCACAGGAGAAAGATGAATTTTGGAAATCAGTTGCGCGTCGTGGCCGTATAGCAAACAGTACCTGTGATGACGAACAATTAGCGACAGGCGTTTTTTTAAGATTTACTCTCAGATGTGATTAAGGCGAATGGCGCAGATAAAGCATTTGCCAAAGCGGTACAGCATAAGGTGGGACGAGGCAGTCTGAATTACATTTTATAGATGTATTTCTCACATATCTCAGAGCCTCTCGCAATCTTCGTCGTCGTCGTCGTCGTCGTCGTCGTCGCCGCCGCTTCTGCAGAAGTAGCAAATGGCCATCGTAGCAAATGCGGCGAGGGACGGCCTGCCTTCGATTCCGAATGCACAAATTGTGTGGTCTTGTTTCTCAGTCTATATTTGGTCGGTCTCGTCAGAGGTTGAATGTAACGAATGGGTGGGAAAGAGCAAGGGGCAGCGGCTGTGTAGAACGAAAACACAAATCCTCAGGGGTGTGAGCGTTTCGAGATGAGTCGTATACATGTGACCGTGTGGTCTAATGGATAAGGCGTCGGACTTCGTATCTGAAGATTACAGGTTCGAATGCTGTCACGCTTGTGTTTTTCCAGTTCTGAAAAAGAAACATACCGTTTTAATGTAGCAATTGAGCAGTACGAAACCGTCTGAATGTTGCTGTTGACCATTTTTTGCTTGGAGATGCTCTTGAGCTTGAAACACACACAGCAAGACCGGTGTTAACTAACGAAATGGTCGGCAGAGTGCCGACACCGCGAGTTTTGACTGGCACTTGCACATCTAAAACAACGTCGGAAAGTAACTCGTTCGGCTTTTGAGTCACATAAAGTATGTGTGTTAATTTTGACGCCACTAGCTCTGCTTGTTGTCATGCAATTTCTTTGCCTCTCAGAAATGATTATGACATAAAAGTGAAGTACGTGACGAGTGTGACGTTAGGAAAACATTAGGCAGCATGGAGAGATTCTGTATGGGACCACCCAACCCAAACGAGTACTGTGTGACGTGCTACCCGGCAAGTATTCACCGAGGTAGCCGGCTATCTCAGTCGGTAGAGCGTCAGACTCTTAATCCCAGGGTCGTGGGTTCGAGCCAGACGCTGGGCGGAACGGAATTTTGTTCCGCTGCAGGTGTAAATTACCGTTTTTCTGATTAACGAGATTTAATGGAAATAGCAACTTTAAACTTTGCCTACGTCTCTGTCAGTCGCAAGGAAACTGTATTTGAAGGTGAAGGTGATTTTGTAGACATGTGTGAAAGACATGTTCTGAAATGCAAGTGTTGTGGTTTGGAGAGCACATCGGTTACGTGTCAGATGTGTAGCCAAGCAGTAATTTGTCGCCATAGCTGCAAATATTAGCCGGTAATATGAAGTGTTGTCAGCTAAAGTCTGATGGTGCAGACGACCGTAAGGACGAAGTACCCAAGAGTACCGCAAGGCCGCAGCTCTTTAGCTCAGTGGTAGAGGACTGGTCTAATAAACCAGGGGTTGTAAGTTCCATCCTCACAGGAGAAAGATGAATTTTGGAAATCAGTTGCGCGTCGTGGCCGTATAGCAAACAGTACCTGTGATGACGAACAATTAGCGACAGGCGTTTTTTTAAGATTTACTCTCAGATGTGATTAAGGCGAATGGCGCAGATAAAGCATTTGCCAAAGCGGTACAGCATAAGGTGGGACGAGGCAGTCTGAATTACATTTTATAGATGTATTTCTCACATATCTCAGAGCCTCTCGCAATCTTCGTCGTCGTCGTCGTCGTCGTCGTCGTCGTCGTCGCCGCCGCTTCTGCAGAAGTAGCAAATGGCCATCGTAGCAAATGCGGCGAGGGACGGCCTGCCTTCGATTCCGAATGCACAAATTGTGTGGTCTTGTTTCTCAGTCTATATTTGGTCGGTCTCGTCAGAGGTTGAATGTAACGAATGGGTGGGAAAGAGCAAGGGGCAGCGGCTGTGTAGAACGAAAACACAAATCCTCAGGGGTGTGAGCGTTTCGAGATGAGTCGTATACATGTGACCGTGTGGTCTAATGGATAAGGCGTCGGACTTCGTATCTGAAGATTACAGGTTCGAATGCTGTCACGCTTGTGTTTTTCCAGTTCTGAAAAAGAAACATACCGTTTTAATGTAGCAATTGAGCAGTACGAAACCGTCTGAATGTTGCTGTTGACCATTTTTTGCTTGGAGATGCTCTTGAGCTTGAAACACACACAGCAAGACCGGTGTTAACTAACGAAATGGTCGGCAGAGTGCCGACACCGCGAGTTTTGACTGGCACTTGCACATCTAAAACAACGTCGGAAAGTAACTCGTTCGGCTTTTGAGTCACATAAAGTATGTGTGTTAATTTTGACGCCACTAGCTCTGCTTGTTGTCATGCAATTTCTTTGCCTCTCAGAAATGATTATGACATAAAAGTGAAGTACGTGACGAGTGTGACGTTAGGAAAACATTAGGCAGCATGGAGAGATTCTGTATGGGACCACCCAACCCAAACGAGTACTGTGTGACGTGCTACCCGGCAAGTATTCACCGAGGTAGCCGGCTATCTCAGTCGGTAGAGCGTCAGACTCTTAATCCCAGGGTCGTGGGTTCGAGCCAGACGCTGGGCGGAACGGAATTTTGTTCCGCTGCAGGTGTAAATTACCGTTTTTCTGATTAACGAGATTTAATGGAAATAGCAACTTTAAACTTTGCCTACGTCTCTGTCAGTCGCAAGGAAACTGTATTTGAAGGTGAAGGTGATTTTGTAGACATGTGTGAAAGACATGTTCTGAAATGCAAGTGTTGTGGTTTGGAGAGCACATCGGTTACGTGTCAGATGTGTAGCCAAGCAGTAATTTGTCGCCATAGCTGCAAATATTAGCCGGTAATATGAAGTGTTGTCAGCTAAAGTCTGATGGTGCAGACGACCGTAAGGACGAAGTACCCAAGAGTGCCGCTAGGCCGCGGCTCTTTAGCTCAGTGGTAGAGGACTGGTCTAATAAACCAGGGGTTGTAAGTTCCATCCTCACAGGAGAAAGATGAATTTTGGAAATCAGTTGCGCGTCGTGGCCGTGTAGCAAACAGTACCTGTGATGACGAACAATTAGCGACAGGCGTTTTTTTAAGATTTACTCTCAGATGTGATTAAGGCGAATGGCGCAGATAAAGCATTTGCCAAAGCGGTACAGCATAAGGTGGGACGAGGCAGTCTGAATTACATTTTATAGATGTATTTCTCACATATCTCAGAGCCTCTCGCAATCTTCGTCGTCGTCGTCGTCGTCGTCGTCGTCGTCGTCGTCGCCGCCGCTTCTGCAGAAGTAGCAAATGGCCATCGTAGCAAATGCGGCGAGGGACGGCCTGCCTTCGATTCCGAATGCACAAATTGTGTGGTCTTGTTTCTCAGTCTATATTTGGTCGGTCTCGTCAGAGGTTGAATGTAACGAATGGGTGGGAAAGAGCAAGGGGCAGCGGCTGTGTAGAACGAAAACACAAATCCTCAGGGGTGTGAGCGTTTCGAGATGAGTCGTATACATGTAAATGTTGGTCGTCAGTGACCGTGTGGTCTAATGGATAAGGCGTCGGACTTCGTATCTGAAGATTACAGGTTCGAATGCTGTCACGCTTGTGTTTTTCCAGTTCTGAAAAAGAAACATACCGTTTTAATGTAGCAATTGAGCAGTACGAAACCGTCTGAATGTTGCTGTTGACCATTTTTTGCTTGGAGATGCTCTTGAGCTTGAAACACACACAGCAAGACCGGTGTTAACTAACGAAATGGTCGGCAGAGTGCCGACACCGCGAGTTTTGACTGGCACTTGCACATCTAAAACAACGTCGGAAAGTAACTCGTTCGGCTTTTGAGTCACATAAAGTATGTGTGTTAATTTTGACGCCACTAGCTCTGCTTGTTGTCATGCAATTTCTTTGCCTCTCAGAAATGATTATGACATAAAAGTGAAGTACGTGACGAGTGTGACGTTAGGAAAACATTAGGCAGCATGGAGAGATTCTGTATGGGACCACCCAACCCAAACGAGTACTGTGTGACGTGCTACCCGGCAAGTATTCACCGAGGTAGCCGGCTATCTACACACGCGAGACAGATGACTCTTAATCCCAGGGTCGTGGGTTCGAGCCAGACGCTGGGCGGAACGGAATTTTGTTCCGCTGCAGGTGTAAATTACCGTTTTTCTGATTAACGAGATTTAATGGAAATAGCAACTTTAAACTTTGCCTACGTCTCTGTCAGTCGCAAGGAAACTGTATTTGAAGGTGAAGGTGATTTTGTAGACATGTGTGAAAGACATGTTCTGAAATGCAAGTGTTGTGGTTTGGAGAGCACATCGGTTACGTGTCAGATGTGTAGCCAAGCAGTAATTTGTCGCCATAGCTGCAAATATTAGCCGGTAATATGAAGTGTTGTCAGCTAAAGTCTGATGGTGCAGACGACCGTAAGGACGAAGTACCCAAGAGTACCGCTAGGCCGCGGCTCTTTAGGTCAGTGGTAGAGCACTGGTCTAATAAACCAGGGGTTGTAAGTTCCATCCTCACAGGAGAAAGATGAATTTTGGAAATCAGTTGCGCGTCGTGGCCGTATAGCAAACAGTACCTGTGATGACGAACAATTAGCGACAGGCGTTTTTTTAAGATTTACTCTCAGATGTGATTAAGGCGTATGGCGCAGATAAAGCATTTGCCAAAGCGGTACAGCATAAGGTGGGACGAGGCAGTCTGAATTACATTTTATAGATGTATTTCTCACATATCTCAGGGCCTCTCGCAATCTTCGTCGTCGTCGTCGTCGTCGTCGCCGTCGTCGTCGTCGTCGTCGCCGCCGCTTCTGCAGAAGTAGCAAATGGCCATCGTAGCAAATGCGGCGAGGGACGGCCTGCCTTCGATTCCGAATGCACAAATTGTGTGGTCTTGTTTCTCAGTCTATATTTGGTCGGTCTCGTCAGAGGTTGAATGTAACGAATGGGTGGGAAAGAGCAAGGGGCAGCGGCTGTGTAGAACGAAAACACAAATCCTCAGGGGTGTGAGCGTTTCGAGATGAGTCGTATACATGTAAATGTTGATCGTCAGTGACCGTGTGGTCTAATGGATAAGGCGTCGGACTTCGTATCTGAAGATTACAGGTTCGAATGCTGTCACACTTGTGTTTTTCCAGTTCTGAAAAAGAAACATACCGCTTTAATGTAGCAATTGAGCAGTACGAAACCGCCTGAATGTTGCTGTTGACCATTTTTTGCTTGGAGATGCTCTTGAGCTTGAAACACACACAGCAAGACCGGTGTTAACTAACGAAATGGTCGGCAGAGTGCCGACACCGCGAGTTTTGACTGGCACTTGCACATCTAAAACAACGTCGGAAAGTAACTCGTTCGGCTTTTGAGTCACATAAAGTATGTGTGTTAATTTTGACGCCACTAGCTCTGCTTGTTGTCATGCAATTTCTTTGCCTCTCAGAAATGATTATGACATAAAAGTGAAGTACGTGACGAGACTCTTAATCCCAGGGTCGTGGGTTCGAGCCAGACGCTGGGCGGAACGGAATTTTGTTCCGCTGCAGGTGTAAATTACCGTTTCTCTGATTAACGAGATTTAATGGAAATAGCAACTTTAAACTTTGCCTACGTCTCTGTCAGTCGCAAGGAAACTGTATTTGAAGGTGAAGGTGATTTTGTAGACATGTGTGAAAGACATGTTCTGAAAAGCAAGTGTTGTGGTTTGGAGAGCACATCGGTTACGTGTCAGATGTGTAGCCAAGCAGTAATTTGTCGCCATAGCTGCAAATATTAGCCGGTAATATGAAGTGTTGTCAGCTAAAGTCTGATGGTGCAGACGACCGTAAGGACGAAGTACCCAAGAGTACCGCTAGGCCGCGCCTCTTTAGCTCAGTGGTAGAGCACTGGTCTAATAAACCAGGGGTTGTAAGTTCCATCCTCACAGGAGAAAGATGAATTTTGGAAATCAGTTGCGCGTCGTGGCCGTATAGCAAACAGTACCTGTGATGACGAACAATTAGCGACAGGCGTTTTTTTAAGATTTACTCTCAGATGTGATTAAGGCGAATGGCGCAGATAAAGCATTTGCCAAAGCGGTACAGCATAAGGTGGGACGAGGCAGTCTGAATTACATTTTATAGATGTATTTCTCACATATCTCAGAGCCTCTCGCAATCTTCGTCGTCGTCGTCGTCGTCGTCGTCGTCGTCGTCGTCGTCGTCGCCGCCGCTTCTGCAGAAGTAGCAAATGGCCATCGTAGCAAATGCGGCGAGGGACGGCCTGCCTTCGATTCCGAATGCACAAATTGTGTGGTCTTGTTTCTCAGTCTATATTTGGTCGGTCTCGTCAGAGGTTGAATGTAACGAATGGGTGGGAAAGAGCAAGGGGCAGCGGCTGTGTAGAACGAAAACACAAATCCTCAGGGGTGTGAGCGTTTCGAGATGAGTCGTATACATGTAAATGTTGATCGTCAGTGACCGTGTGGTCTAATGGATAAGGCGTCGGACTTCGTATCTGAAGATTACAGGTTCGAATGCTGTCACGCTTGTGTTTTTCCAGTTCTGAAAAAGAAACATACCGTTTTAATGTAGCAATTGAGCAGTACGAAACCGTCTGAATGTTGCTGTTGACCATTTTTTGCTTGGAGATGCTCTTGAGCTTGAAACACACACAGCAAGACCGGTGTTAACTAACGAAATGGTCGGCAGAGTGCCGACACCGCGAGTTTTGACTGGCACTTGCACATCTAAAACAACGTCGGAAAGTAACTCGTTCGGCTTTTGAGTCACATAAAGTATGTGTGTTAATTTTGACGCCACTAGCTCTGCTTGTTGTCATGCAATTTCTTTGCCTCTCAGAAATGATTATGACATAAAAGTGAAGTACGTGACGAGTGTGACGTTAGGAAAACATTAGGCAGCATGGAGAGATTCTGTATGGGACCACCCAACCCAAACGAGTACTGTGTGACGTGCTACCCGGCAAGTATTCACCGAGGTAGCCGGCTATCTCAGTCGGTAGAGCGTCAGACTCTTAATCCCAGGGTCGTGGTTTCGAGCCAGACGCTGGGCGGAACGGAATTTTGTTCCGCTGCAGGTGTAAATTACCGTTTCTCTGATTAACGAGATTTAATGGAAATAGCAACTTTAAACTTTGCCTACGTCTCTGTCAGTCGCAAGGAAACTGTATTTGAAGGTGAAGGTGATTTTGTAGACATGTGTGAAAGACATGTTCTGAAAAGCAAGTGTTGTGGTTTGGAGAGCACATCGGTTACGTGTCAGATGTGTAGCCAAGCAGTAATTTGTCGCCATAGCTGCAAATATTAGCCGGTAATATGAAGTGTTGTCAGCTAAAGTCTGATGGTGCAGACGACCGTAAGGACGAAGTACCCAAGAGTACCGCTAGGCCGCGCCTCTTTAGCTCAGTGGTAGAGCACTGGTCTAATAAACCAGGGGTCGTAAGTTCCATCCTCACAGTAGAAAGATGAATTTTGGAAATCAGTTGCGCGTCGTGGCCGTATAGCAAACAGTACCTGTGATGACGAACAATTAGCGACAGGCGTTTTTTTAAGATTTACTCTCAGATGTGATTAAGGCGAATGGCGCAGATAAAGCATTTGCCAAAGCGGTACAGCATAAGGTGGGACGAGGCAGTCTGAATTACATTTTATAGATGTATTTCTCACATATCTCAGAGCCTCTCGCGATCTTCGTCGTCGTCGTCGTCGTCGTCGTCGTCGTCGTCGTCGTCGTCGTCGTCGCCGCCGCCGCTTCTGCAGAAGTAGCAAATGGCCATCGTAGCAAATGCGGCGAGGGACGGCCTGCCTTCGATTCCGAATGCACAAATTGTGTGGTCTTGTTTCTCAGTCTATATTTGGTCGGTCTCGTCAGAGGTTGAATGTAACGAATGGGTGGGAAAGAGCAAGGGGCAGCGGCTGTGTAGAAAGAAAACACAAATCCTCAGGGGTGTGAGCGTTTCGAGATGAGTCGTATACATGTAAATGTTGATCGTCAGTGACCGTGTGGTCTAATGGATAAGGCGTCGGACTTCGTATCTGAAGATTACAGGTTCGAATGCTGTCACGCTTGTGTTTTTCCAGTTCTGAAAAAGAAACATACCGTTTTAATGTAGCAATTGAGCAGTACGAAACCGTCTGAATGTTGCTGTTGACCATTTTTTGCTTGGAGATGCTCTTGAGCTTGAAACACACACAGCAAGACCGGTGTTAACTAACGAAATGGTCGGCAGAGTGCCGACACCGCGAGTTTTGACTGGCACTTGCACATCTAAAACAACGTCGGAAAGTAACTCGTTCGGCTTTTGAGTCACATAAAGTATGTGTGTTAATTTTGACGCCACTAGCTCTGCTTGTTGTCATGCAATTTCTTTGCCTCTCAGAAATGATTATGACATAAAAGTGAAGTACGTGACGAGTGTGACGTTAGGAAAACATTAGGCAGCATGGAGAGATTCTGTATGGGACCACCCAACCCAAACGAGTACTGTGTGACGTGCTACCCGGCAAGTATTCACCGAGGTAGCCGGCTATCTCAGTCGGTAGAGCGTCAGACTCTTAATCCCAGGGTCGTGGGTTCGAGCCAGACGCTGGGCGGAACGGAATTTTGTTCCGCTGCAGGTGTAAATTACCGTTTTTCTGATTAACGAGATTTAATGGAAATAGCAACTTTAAACTTTGCCTACGTCTCTGTCAGTCGCAAGGAAACTGTATTTGAAGGTGAAGGTGATTTTGTAGACATGTGTGAAAGACATGTTCTGAAAAGCAAGTGTTGTGGTTTGGAGAGCACATCGGTTACGTGTCAGATGTGTAGCCAAGCAGTAATTTGTCGCCATAGCTGCAAATATTAGCCGGTAATATGAAGTGTTGTCAGCTGAAGTCTGATGGTGCAGACGACCGTAAGGACGAAGTACCCAAGAGTACCGCTAGGCCGCGCCTCTTTAGCTCAGTGGTAGAGCACTGGTCTAATAAACCAGGGGTCGTAATTCCATCCTCACAGTAGAAAGATGAATTTTGGAAATCAGTTGCGCGTCGTGGCCGTATAGCAAACAGTACCTGTGATGACGAACAATTAGCGACAGGCGTTTTTTTAAGATTTACTCTCAGATGTGATTAAGGCGAATGGCGCAGATAAAGCATTTGCCAAAGCGGTACAGCATAAGGTGGGACGAGGCAGTCTGAATTACATTTTATAGATGTATTTCTCACATATCTCAGAGCCTCTCGCGATCTTCGTCGTCGTCGTCGTCGTCGTCGTCGTCGTCGCCGCCGCTTCTGCAGAAGTAGCAAATGGCCATCGTAGCAAATGCGGCGAGGGACGGCCTGCCTTCGATTCCGAATGCACAAATTGTGTGGTCTTGTTTCTCAGTCTATATTTGGTCGGTCTCGTCAGAGGTTGAATGTAACGAATGGGTGGGAAAGAGCAAGGGGCAGCGGCTGTGTAGAACGAAAACACAAATCCTCAGGGGTGTGAGCGTTTCGAGATGAGTCGTATACATGTAAATGTTGATCGTCAGTGACCGTGTGGTCTAATGGATAAGGCGTCGGACTTCGTATCTGAAGATTACAGGTTCGAATGCTGTCACGCTTGTGTTTTTCCAGTTCTGAAAAAGAAACATACCGTTTTAATGTAGCAATTGAGCAGTACGAAACCGTCTGAATGTTGCTGTTGACCATTTTTTGCTTGGAGATGCTCTTGAGCTTGAAACACACACAGCAAGACCGGTGTTAACTAACGAAATGGTCGGCAGAGTGCCGACACCGCGAGTTTTGACTGGCACTTGCACATCTAAAACAACGTCGGAAAGTAACTCGTTCGGCTTTTGAGTCACATAAAGTATGTGTGTTAATTTTGACGCCACTAGCTCTGCTTGTTGTCATGCAATTTCTTTGCCTCTCAGAAATGATTATGACATAAAAGTGAAGTACGTGACGAGTGTGACGTTAGGAAAACATTAGGCAGCATGGAGAGATTCTGTATGGGACCACCCAACCCAAACGAGTACTGTGTGACGTGCTACCCGGCAAGTATTCACCGAGGTAGCCGGCTATCTCAGTCGGTAGAGCGTCAGACTCTTAATCCCAGGGTCGTGGGTTCGAGCCAGACGCTGGGCGGAACGGAATTTTGTTCCGCTGCAGGTGTAAATTACCGTTTTTCTGATTAACGAGATTTAATGGAAATAGCAACTTTAAACTTTGCCTACGTCTCTGTCAGTCGCAAGGAAACTGTATTTGAAGGTGAAGGTGATTTTGTAGACATGTGTGAAAGACATGTTCTGAAAAGCAAGTGTTGTGGTTTGGAGAGCACATCGGTTACGTGTCAGATGTGTAGCCAAGCAGTAATTTGTCGCCATAGCTGCAAATATTAGCCGGTAATATGAAGTGTTGTCAGCTAAAGTCTGATGGTGCAGACGACCGTAAGGACGAAGTACCCAAGAGTACCGCTAGGCCGCGCCTCTTTAGCTCAGTGGTAGAGCACTGGTCTAATAAACCAGGGGTCGTAAGTTCCATCCTCACAGTAGAAAGATGAATTTTGGAAATCAGTTGCGCGTCGTGGCCGTATAGCAAACAGTACCTGTGATGACGAACAATTAGCGACAGGCGTTTTTTTAAGATTTACTCTCAGATGTGATTAAGGCGAATGGCGCAGATAAAGCATTTGCCAAAGCGGTACAGCATAAGGTGGGACGAGGCAGTCTGAATTACATTTTATAGATGTATTTCTCACATATCTCAGAGCCTCTCGCAATCTTCGTCGTCGTCGTCGTCGTCGTCGTCGTCGTCGCCGCCGCTTCTGCAGAAGTAGCAAATGGCCATCGTAGCAAATGCGGCGAGGGACGGCCTGCCTTCGATTCCGAATGCACAAATTGTGTGGTCTTGTTTCTCAGTCTATATTTGGTCGGTCTCGTCAGAGGTTGAATGTAACGAATGGGTGGGAAAGAGCAAGGGGCAGCGGCTGTGTAGAGCGAAAACACAAATCCTCAGGGGTGTGAGCGTTTCGAGATGAGTCGTATACATGTAAATGTTGATCGTCAGTGACCGTGTGGTCTAATGGATAAGGCGTCGGACTTCGTATCTGAAGATTACAGGTTCGAATGCTGTCACGCTTGTGTTTTTCCAGTTCTGAAAAAGAAACATACCGTTTTAATGTAGCAATTGAGCAGTACGAAACCGTCTGAATGTTGCTGTTGACCATTTTTTGCTTGGAGATGCTCTTGAGCTTGAAACACACACAGCAAGACCGGTGTTAACTAACGAAATGGTCGGCAGAGTGCCGACACCGCGAGTTTTGACTGGCACTTGCACATCTAAAACAACGTCGGAAAGTAACTCGTTCGGCTTTTGAGTCACATAAAGTATGTGTGTTAATTTTGACGCCACTAGCTCTGCTTGTTGTCATGCAATTTCTTTGCCTCTCAGAAATGATTATGACATAAAAGTGAAGTACGTGACGAGTGTGACGTTAGGAAAACATTAGGCAGCATGGAGAGATTCTGTATGGGACCACCCAACCCAAACGAGTACTGTGTGACGTGCTACCCGGCAAGTATTCACCGAGGTAGCCGGCTATCTCAGTCGGTAGAGCGTCAGACTCTTAATCCCAGGGTCGTGGGTTCGAGCCAGACGCTGGGCGGAACGGAATTTTGTTCCGCTGCAGGTGTAAATTACCGTTTTTCTGATTAACGAGATTTAATGGAAATAGCAACTTTAAACTTTGCCTACGTCTCTGTCAGTCGCAAGGAAACTGTATTTGAAGGTGAAGGTGATTTTGTAGACATGTGTGAAAGACATGTTCTGAAAAGCAAGTGTTGTGGTTTGGAGAGCACATCGGTTACGTGTCAGATGTGTAGCCAAGCAGTAATTTGTCGCCATAGCTGCAAATATTAGCCGGTAATATGAAGTGTTGTCAGCTGAAGTCTGATGGTGCAGACGACCGTAAGGACGAAGTACCCAAGAGTACCGCTAGGCCGCGCCTCTTTAGCTCAGTGGTAGAGCACTGGTCTAATAAACCAGGGGTCGTAAGTTCCATCCTCACAGTAGAAAGATGAATTTTGGAAATCAGTTGCGCGTCGTGGCCGTATAGCAAACAGTACCTGTGATGACGAACAATTAGCGACAGGCGTTTTTTTAAGATTTACTCTCAGATGTGATTAAGGCGAATGGCGCAGATAAAGCATTTGCCAAAGCGGTACAGCATAAGGTGGGACGAGGCAGTCTGAATTACATTTTATAGATGTATTTCTCACATATCTCAGAGCCTCTCGCGATCTTCGTCGTCGTCGTCGTCGTCGTCGTCGTCGTCGTCGTCGCCGCCGCTTCTGCAGAAGTAGCAAATGGCCATCGTAGCAAATGCGGCGAGGGACGGCCTGCCTTCGATTCCGAATGCACAAATTGTGTGGTCTTGTTTCTCAGTCTATATTTGGTCGGTCTCGTCAGAGGTTGAATGTAACGAATGGGTGGGAAAGAGCAAGGGGCAGCGGCTGTGTAGAAAGAAAACACAAATCCTCAGGGGTGTGAGCGTTTCGAGATGAGTCGTATACATGTAAATGTTGATCGTCAGTGACCGTGTGGTCTAATGGATAAGGCGTCGGACTTCGTATCTGAAGATTACAGGTTCGAATGCTGTCACGCTTGTGTTTTTCCAGTTCTGAAAAAGAAACATACCGTTTTAATGTAGCAATTGAGCAGTACGAAACCGTCTGAATGTTGCTGTTGACCATTTTTTGCTTGGACACTAGATCGCGTGTTAAACACACACAGCAAGACCGGTGTTAACTAACGAAATGGTCGGCAGAGTGCCGACACCGCGAGTTTTGACTGGCACTTGCACATCTAAAACAACGTCGGAAAGTAACTCGTTCGGCTTTTGAGTCACATAAAGTATGTGTGTTAATTTTGACGCCACTAGCTCTGCTTGTTGTCATGCAATTTCTTTGCCTCTCAGAAATGATTATGACATAAAAGTGAAGTACGTGACGAGTGTGACGTTAGGAAAACATTAGGCAGCATGGAGAGATTCTGTATGGGACCACCCAACCCAAACGAGTACTGTGTGACGTGCTACCCGGCAAGTATTCACCGAGGTAGCCGGCTATCTCAGTCGGTAGAGCGTCAGACTCTTAATCCCAGGGTCGTGGGTTCGAGCCAGACGCTGGGCGGAACGGAATTTTGTTCCGCTGCAGGTGTAAATTACCGTTTTTCTGATTAACGAGATTTAATGGAAATAGCAACTTTAAACTTTGCCTACGTCTCTGTCAGTCGCAAGGAAACTGTATTTGAAGGTGAAGGTGATTTTGTAGACATGTGTGAAAGACATGTTCTGAAAAGCAAGTGTTGTGGTTTGGAGAGCACATCGGTTACGTGTCAGATGTGTAGCCAAGCAGTAATTTGTCGCCATAGCTGCAAATATTAGCCGGTAATATGAAGTGTTGTCAGCTGAAGTCTGATGGTGCAGACGACCGTAAGGACGAAGTACCCAAGAGTACCGCTAGGCCGCGCCTCTTTAGCTCAGTGGTAGAGCACTGGTCTAATAAACCAGGGGTCGTAAGTTCCATCCTCACAGTAGAAAGATGAATTTTGGAAATCAGTTGCGCGTCGTGGCCGTATAGCAAACAGTACCTGTGATGACGAACAATTAGCGACAGGCGTTTTTTTAAGATTTACTCTCAGATGTGATTAAGGCGAATGGCGCAGATAAAGCATTTGCCAAAGCGGTACAGCATAAGGTGGGACGAGGCAGTCTGAATTACATTTTATAGATGTATTTCTCACATATCTCAGAGCCTCTCGCGATCTTCGTCGTCGTCGTCGTCGTCGTCGTCGTCGCCGCCGCTTCTGCAGAAGTAGCAAATGTCCATCGTAGCAAATGCGGCGAGGGACGGCCTGCCTTCGATTCCGAATGCACAAATTGTGTGGTCTTGTTTCTCAGTCTATATTTGGTCGGTCTCGTCAGAGGTTGAATGTAACGAATGGGTGGGAAAGAGCAAGGGGCAGCGGCTGTGTAGAACGAAAACACAAATCCTCAGGGGTGTGAGCGTTTCGAGATGAGTCGTATACATGTAAATGTTGATCGTCAGTGACCGTGTGGTCTAATGGATAAGGCGTCGGACTTCGTATCTGAAGATTACAGGTTCGAATGCTGTCACGCTTGTGTTTTTCCAGTTCTGAAAAAGAAACATACCGTTTTAATGTAGCAATTGAGCAGTACGAAACCGTCTGAATGTTGCTGTTGACCATTTTTTGCTTGGAGATGCTCTTGAGCTTGAAACACACACAGCAAGACCGGTGTTAACTAACGAAATGGTCGGCAGAGTGCCGACACCGCGAGTTTTGACTGGCACTTGCACATCTAAAACAACGTCGGAAAGTAACTCGTTCGGCTTTTGAGTCACATAAAGTATGTGTGTTAATTTTGACGCCACTAGCTCTGCTTGTTGTCATGCAATTTCTTTGCCTCTCAGAAATGATTATGACATAAAAGTGAAGTACGTGACGAGTGTGACGTTAGGAAAACATTAGGCAGCATGGAGAGATTCTGTATGGGACCACCCAACCCAAACGAGTACTGTGTGACGTGCTACCCGGCAAGTATTCACCGAGGTAGCCGGCTATCTCAGTCGGTAGAGCGTCAGACTCTTAATCCCAGGGTCGTGGGTTCGAGCCAGACGCTGGGCGGAACGGAATTTTGTTCCGCTGCAGGTGTAAATTACCGTTTTTCTGATTAACGAGATTTAATGGAAATAGCAACTTTAAACTTTGCCTACGTCTCTGTCAGTCGCAAGGAAACTGTATTTGAAGGTGAAGGTGATTTTGTAGACATGTGTGAAAGACATGTTCTGAAAAGCAAGTGTTGTGGTTTGGAGAGCACATCGGTTACGTGTCAGATGTGTAGCCAAGCAGTAATTTGTCGCCATAGCTGCAAATATTAGCCGGTAATATGAAGTGTTGTCAGCTGAAGTCTGATGGTGCAGACGACCGTAAGGACGAAGTACCCAAGAGTACCGCTAGGCCGCGCCTCTTTAGCTCAGTGGTAGAGCACTGGTCTAATAAACCAGGGGTCGTAAGTTCCATCCTCACAATAGAAAGATGAATTTTGGAAATCAGTTGCGCGTCGTGGCCGTATAGCAAACAGTACCTGTGATGACGAACAATTAGCGACAGGCGTTTTTTTAAGATTTACTCTCAGATGTGATTAAGGCGAATGGCGCAGATAAAGCATTTGCCAAAGCGGTACAGCATAAGGTGGGACGAGGCAGTCTGAATTACATTTTATAGATGTATTTCTCACATATCTCAGAGCCTCTCGCAATCTTCGTCGTCGTCGTCGTCGTCGTCGTCGTCGCCGCCGCTTCTGCAGAAGTAGCAAATGGCCATCGTAGCAAATGCGGCGAGGGACGGCCTGCCTTCGATTCCGAATGCACAAATTGTGTGGTCTTGTTTCTCAGTCTATATTTGGTCGGTCTCGTCAGAGGTTGAATGTAACGAATGGGTGGGAAAGAGCAAGGGGCAGCGGCTGTGTAGAGCGAAAACACAAATCCTCAGGGGTGTGAGCGTTTCGAGATGAGTCGTATACATGTAAATGTTGATCGTCAGTGACCGTGTGGTCTAATGGATAAGGCGTCGGACTTCGTATCTGAAGATTACAGGTTCGAATGCTGTCACGCTTGTGTTTTTCCAGTTCTGAAAAAGAAACATACCGTTTTAATGTAGCAATTGAGCAGTACGAAACCGTCTGAATGTTGCTGTTGACCATTTTTTGCTTGGAGATGCTCTTGAGCTTGAAACACACACAGCAAGACCGGTGTTAACTAACGAAATGGTCGGCAGAGTGCCGACACCGCGAGTTTTGACTGGCACTTGCACATCTAAAACAACGTCGGAAAGTAACTCGTTCGGCTTTTGAGTCACATAAAGTATGTGTGTTAATTTTGACGCCACTAGCTCTGCTTGTTGTCATGCAATTTCTTTGCCTCTCAGAAATGATTATGACATAAAAGTGAAGTACGTGACGAGTGTGACGTTAGGAAAACATTAGGCAGCATGGAGAGATTCTGTATGGGACCACCCAACCCAAACGAGTACTGTGTGACGTGCTACCCGGCAAGTATTCACCGAGGTAGCCGGCTATCTCAGTCGGTAGAGCGTCAGACTCTTAATCCCAGGGTCGTGGGTTCGAGCCAGACGCTGGGCGGAACGGAATTTTGTTCCGCTGCAGGTGTAAATTACCGTTTTTCTGATTAACGAGATTTAATGGAAATAGCAACTTTAAACTTTGCCTACGTCTCTGTCAGTCGCAAGGAAACTGTATTTGAAGGTGAAGGTGATTTTGTAGACATGTGTGAAAGACATGTTCTGAAAAGCAAGTGTTGTGGTTTGGAGAGCACATCGGTTACGTGTCAGATGTGTAGCCAAGCAGTAATTTGTCGCCATAGCTGCAAATATTAGCCGGTAATATGAAGTGTTGTCAGCTGAAGTCTGATGGTGCAGACGACCGTAAGGACGAAGTACCCAAGAGTACCGCTAGGCCGCGCCTCTTTAGCTCAGTGGTAGAGCACTGGTCTAATAAACCAGGGGTCGTAAGTTCCATCCTCACAATAGAAAGATGAATTTTGGAAATCAGTTGCGCGTCGTGGCCGTATAGCAAACAGTACCTGTGATGACGAACAATTAGCGACAGGCGTTTTTTTAAGATTTACTCTCAGATGTGATTAAGGCGAATGGCGCAGATAAAGCATTTGCCAAAGCGGTACAGCATAAGGTGGGACGAGGCAGTCTGAATTACATTTTATAGATGTATTTCTCACATATCTCAGAGCCTCTCGCAATCTTCGTCGTCGTCGTCGTCGTCGTCGTCGTCGCCGCCGCTTCTGCAGAAGTAGCAAATGGCCATCGTAGCAAATGCGGCGAGGGACGGCCTGCCTTCGATTCCGAATGCACAAATTGTGTGGTCTTGTTTCTCAGTCTATATTTGGTCGGTCTCGTCAGAGGTTGAATGTAACGAATGGGTGGGAAAGAGCAAGGGGCAGCGGCTGTGTAGAGCGAAAACACAAATCCTCAGGGGTGTGAGCGTTTCGAGATGAGTCGTATACATGTAAATGTTGATCGTCAGTGACCGTGTGGTCTAATGGATAAGGCGTCGGACTTCGTATCTGAAGATTACAGGTTCGAATGCTGTCACGCTTGTGTTTTTCCAGTTCTGAAAAAGAAACATACCGTTTTAATGTAGCAATTGAGCAGTACGAAACCGTCTGAATGTTGCTGTTGACCATTTTTTGCTTGGAGATGCTCTTGAGCTTGAAACACACACAGCAAGACCGGTGTTAACTAACGAAATGGTCGGCAGAGTGCCGACACCGCGAGTTTTGACTGGCACTTGCACATCTAAAACAACGTCGGAAAGTAACTCGTTCGGCTTTTGAGTCACATAAAGTATGTGTGTTAATTTTGACGCCACTAGCTCTGCTTGTTGTCATGCAATTTCTTTGCCTCTCAGAAATGATTATGACATAAAAGTGAAGTACGTGACGAGTGTGACGTTAGGAAAACATTAGGCAGCATGGAGAGATTCTGTATGGGACCACCCAACCCAAACGAGTACTGTGTGACGTGCTACCCGGCAAGTATTCACCGAGGTAGCCGGCTATCTCAGTCGGTAGAGCGTCAGACTCTTAATCCCAGGGTCATGGGTTCGAGCCAGACGCTGGGCGGAACGGAATTTTGTTCCGCTGCAGGTGTAAATTACCGTTTTTCTGATTAACGAGATTTAATGGAAATAGCAACTTTAAACTTTGCCTACGTCTCTGTCAGTCGCAAGGAAACTGTATTTGAAGGTGAAGGTGATTTTGTAGACATGTGTGAAAGACATGTTCTGAAAAGCAAGTGTTGTGGTTTGGAGAGCACATCGGTTACGTGTCAGATGTGTAGCCAAGCAGTAATTTGTCGCCATAGCTGCAAATATTAGCCGGTAATATGAATTGTTGTCAGCTAAAGTCTGATGGTGCAGACGACCGTAAGGACGAAGTACCCAAGAGTACCGCTAGGCCGCGCCTCTTTAGCTCAGTGGTAGAGCACTGGTCTAATAAACCAGGGGTCGTAAGTTCCATCCTCACAGTAGAAAGATGAATTTTGGAAATCAGTTGCGCGTCGTGGCCGTATAGCAAACAGTACCTGTGATGACGAACAATTAGCGACAGGCGTTTTTTTAAGATTTACTCTCAGATGTGATTAAGGCGAATGGCGCAGATAAAGCATTTGCCAAAGCGGTACAGCATAAGGTGGGACGAGGCAGTCTGAATTACATTTTATAGATGTATTTCTCACATATCTCAGAGCCTCTCGCAATCTTCGTCGTCGTCGTCGTCGTCGTCGTCGTCGCCGCCGCTTCTGCAGAAGTAGCAAATGGCCATCGTAGCAAATGCGGCGAGGGACGGCCTGCCTTCGATTCCGAATGCACAAATTGTGTGGTCTTGTTTCTCAGTCTATATTTGGTCGGTCTCGTCAGAGGTTGAATGTAACGAATGGGTGGGAAAGAGCAAGGGGCAGCGGCTGTGTAGAGCGAAAACACAAATCCTCAGGGGTGTGAGCGTTTCGAGATGAGTCGTATACATGTAAATGTTGATCGTCAGTGACCGTGTGGTCTAATGGATAAGGCGTCGGACTTCGTATCTGAAGATTACAGGTTCGAATGCTGTCACGCTTGTGTTTTTCCAGTTCTGAAAAAGAAACATACCGTTTTAATGTAGCAATTGAGCAGTACGAAACCGTCTGAATGTTGCTGTTGACCATTTTTTGCTTGGAGATGCTCTTGAGCTTGAAACACACACAGCAAGACCGGTGTTAACTAACGAAATGGTCGGCAGAGTGCCGACACCGCGAGTTTTGACTGGCACTTGCACATCTAAAACAACGTCGGAAAGTAACTCGTTCGGCTTTTGAGTCACATAAAGTATGTGTGTTAATTTTGACGCCACTAGCTCTGCTTGTTGTCATGCAATTTCTTTGCCTCTCAGAAATGATTATGACATAAAAGTGAAGTACGTGACGAGTGTGACGTTAGGAAAACATTAGGCAGCATGGAGAGATTCTGTATGGGACCACCCAACCCAAACGAGTACTGTGTGACGTGCTACCCGGCAAGTATTCACCGAGGTAGCCGGCTATCTCAGTCGGTAGAGCGTCAGACTCTTAATCCCAGGGTCGTGGGTTCGAGCCAGACGCTGGGCGGAACGGAATTTTGTTCCGCTGCAGGTGTAAATTACCGTTTTTCTGATTAACGAGATTTAATGGAAATAGCAACTTTAAACTTTGCCTACGTCTCTGTCAGTCGCAAGGAAACTGTATTTGAAGGTGAAGGTGATTTTGTAGACATGTGTGAAAGACATGTTCTGAAAAGCAAGTGTTGTGGTTTGGAGAGCACATCGGTTACGTGTCAGATGTGTAGCCAAGCAGTAATTTGTCGCCATAGCTGCAAATATTAGCCGGTAATATGAAGTGTTGTCAGCTGAAGTCTGATGGTGCAGACGACCGTAAGGACGAAGTACCCAAGAGTACCGCTAGGCCGCGCCTCTTTAGCTCAGTGGTAGAGCACTGGTCTAATAAACCAGGGGTCGTAAGTTCCATCCTCACAGTAGAAAGATGAATTTTGGAAATCAGTTGCGCGTCGTGGCCGTATAGCAAACAGTACCTGTGATGACGAACAATTAGCGACAGGCGTTTTTTTAAGATTTACTCTCAGATGTGATTAAGGCGAATGGCGCAGATAAAGCATTTGCCAAAGCGGTACAGCATAAGGTGGGACGAGGCAGTCTGAATTACATTTTATAGATGTATTTCTCACATATCTCAGAGCCTCTCGCGATCTTCGTCGTCGTCGTCGTCGTCGTCGTCGCCGCCGCTTCTGCAGAAGTAGCAAATGTCCATCGTAGCAAATGCGGCGAGGGACGGCCTGCCTTCGATTCCGAATGCACAAATTGTGTGGTCTTGTTTCTCAGTCTATATTTGGTCGGTCTCGTCAGAGGTTGAATGTAACGAATGGGTGGGAAAGAGCAAGGGGCAGCGGCTGTGTAGAACGAAAACACAAATCCTCAGGGGTGTGAGCGTTTCGAGATGAGTCGTATACATGTAAATGTTGATCGTCAGTGACCGTGTGGTCTAATGGATAAGGCGTCGGACTTCGTATCTGAAGATTACAGGTTCGAATGCTGTCACGCTTGTGTTTTTCCAGTTCTGAAAAAGAAACATACCGTTTTAATGTAGCAATTGAGCAGTACGAAACCGTCTGAATGTTGCTGTTGACCATTTTTTGCTTGGAGATGCTCTTGAGCTTGAAACACACACAGCAAGACCGGTGTTAACTAACGAAATGGTCGGCAGAGTGCCGACACCGCGAGTTTTGACTGGCACTTGCACATCTAAAACAACGTCGGAAAGTAACTCGTTCGGCTTTTGAGTCACATAAAGTATGTGTGTTAATTTTGACGCCACTAGCTCTGCTTGTTGTCATGCAATTTCTTTGCCTCTCAGAAATGATTATGACATAAAAGTGAAGTACGTGACGAGTGTGACGTTAGGAAAACATTAGGCAGCATGGAGAGATTCTGTATGGGACCACCCAACCCAAACGAGTACTGTGTGACGTGCTACCCGGCAAGTATTCACCGAGGTAGCCGGCTATCTCAGTCGGTAGAGCGTCAGACTCTTAATCCCAGGGTCGTGGGTTCGAGCCAGACGCTGGGCGGAACGGAATTTTGTTCCGCTGCAGGTGTAAATTACCGTTTTTCTGATTAACGAGATTTAATGGAAATAGCAACTTTAAACTTTGCCTACGTCTCTGTCAGTCGCAAGGAAACTGTATTTGAAGGTGAAGGTGATTTTGTAGACATGTGTGAAAGACATGTTCTGAAAAGCAAGTGTTGTGGTTTGGAGAGCACATCGGTTACGTGTCAGATGTGTAGCCAAGCAGTAATTTGTCGCCATAGCTGCAAATATTAGCCGGTAATATGAAGTGTTGTCAGCTGAAGTCTGATGGTGCAGACGACCGTAAGGACGAAGTACCCAAGAGTACCGCTAGGCCGCGCCTCTTTAGCTCAGTGGTAGAGCACTGGTCTAATAAACCAGGGGTCGTAAGTTCCATCCTCACAGTAGAAAGATGAATTTTGGAAATCAGTTGCGCGTCGTGGCCGTATAGCAAACAGTACCTGTGATGACGAACAATTAGCGACAGGCGTTTTTTTAAGATTTACTCTCAGATGTGATTAAGGCGAATGGCGCAGATAAAGCATTTGCCAAAGCGGTACAGCATAAGGTGGGACGAGGCAGTCTGAATTACATTTTATAGATGTATTTCTCACATATCTCAGAGCCTCTCGCAATCTTCGTCGTCGTCGTCGTCGTCGTCGTCGTCGCCGCCGCTTCTGCAGAAGTAGCAAATGGCCATCGTAGCAAATGCGGCGAGGGACGGCCTGCCTTCGATTCCGAATGCACAAATTGTGTGGTCTTGTTTCTCAGTCTATATTTGGTCGGTCTCGTCAGAGGTTGAATGTAACGAATGGGTGGGAAAGAGCAAGGGGCAGCGGCTGTGTAGAGCGAAAACACAAATCCTCAGGGGTGTGAGCGTTTCGAGATGAGTCGTATACATGTAAATGTTGATCGTCAGTGACCGTGTGGTCTAATGGATAAGGCGTCGGACTTCGTATCTGAAGATTACAGGTTCGAATGCTGTCACGCTTGTGTTTTTCCAGTTCTGAAAAAGAAACATACCGTTTTAATGTAGCAATTGAGCAGTACGAAACCGTCTGAATGTTGCTGTTGACCATTTTTTGCTTGGAGATGCTCTTGAGCTTGAAACACACACAGCAAGACCGGTGTTAACTAACGAAATGGTCGGCAGAGTGCCGACACCGCGAGTTTTGACTGGCACTTGCACATCTAAAACAACGTCGGAAAGTAACTCGTTCGGCTTTTGAGTCACATAAAGTATGTGTGTTAATTTTGACGCCACTAGCTCTGCTTGTTGTCATGCAATTTCTTTGCCTCTCAGAAATGATTATGACATAAAAGTGAAGTACGTGACGAGTGTGACGTTAGGAAAACATTAGGCAGCATGGAGAGATTCTGTATGGGACCACCCAACCCAAACGAGTACTGTGTGACGTGCTACCCGGCAAGTATTCACCGAGGTAGCCGGCTATCTCAGTCGGTAGAGCGTCAGACTCTTAATCCCAGGGTCGTGGGTTCGAGCCAGACGCTGGGCGGAACGGAATTTTGTTCCGCTGCAGGTGTAAATTACCGTTTTTCTGATTAACGAGATTTAATGGAAATAGCAACTTTAAACTTTGCCTACGTCTCTGTCAGTCGCAAGGAAACTGTATTTGAAGGTGAAGGTGATTTTGTAGACATGTGTGAAAGACATGTTCTGAAAAGCAAGTGTTGTGGTTTGGAGAGCACATCGGTTACGTGTCAGATGTGTAGCCAAGCAGTAATTTGTCGCCATAGCTGCAAATATTAGCCGGTAATATGAAGTGTTGTCAGCTGAAGTCTGATGGTGCAGACGACCGTAAGGACGAAGTACCCAAGAGTACCGCTAGGCCGCGCCTCTTTAGCTCAGTGGTAGAGCACTGGTCTAATAAACCAGGGGTCGTAAGTTCCATCCTCACAGTAGAAAGATGAATTTTGGAAATCAGTTGCGCGTCGTGGCCGTATAGCAAACAGTACCTGTGATGACGAACAATTAGCGACAGGCGTTTTTTTAAGATTTACTCTCAGATGTGATTAAGGCGAATGGCGCAGATAAAGCATTTGCCAAAGCGGTACAGCATAAGGTGGGACGAGGCAGTCTGAATTACATTTTATAGATGTATTTCTCACATATCTCAGAGCCTCTCGCGATCTTCGTCGTCGTCGTCGTCGTCGTCGTCGTCGTCGTCGTCGCCGCCGCTTCTGCAGAAGTAGCAAATGTCCATCGTAGCAAATGCGGCGAGGGACGGCCTGCCTTCGATTCCGAATGCACAAATTGTGTGGTCTTGTTTCTCAGTCTATATTTGGTCGGTCTCGTCAGAGGTTGAATGTAACGAATGGGTGGGAAAGAGCAAGGGGCAGCGGCTGTGTAGAACGAAAACACAAATCCTCAGGGGTGTGAGCGTTTCGAGATGAGTCGTATACATGTAAATGTTGATCGTCAGTGACCGTGTGGTCTAATGGATAAGGCGTCGGACTTCGTATCTGAAGATTACAGGTTCGAATGCTGTCACGCTTGTGTTTTTCCAGTTCTGAAAAAGAAACATACCGTTTTAATGTAGCAATTGAGCAGTACGAAACCGTCTGAATGTTGCTGTTGACCATTTTTTGCTTGGAGATGCTCTTGAGCTTGAAACACACACAGCAAGACCGGTGTTAACTAACGAAATGGTCGGCAGAGTGCCGACACCGCGAGTTTTGACTGGCACTTGCACATCTAAAACAACGTCGGAAAGTAACTCGTTCGGCTTTTGAGTCACATAAAGTATGTGTGTTAATTTTGACGCCACTAGCTCTGCTTGTTGTCATGCAATTTCTTTGCCTCTCAGAAATGATTATGACATAAAAGTGAAGTACGTGACGAGTGTGACGTTAGGAAAACATTAGGCAGCATGGAGAGATTCTGTATGGGACCACCCAACCCAAACGAGTACTGTGTGACGTGCTACCCGGCAAGTATTCACCGAGGTAGCCGGCTATCTCAGTCGGTAGAGCGTCAGACTCTTAATCCCAGGGTCGTGGGTTCGAGCCAGACGCTGGGCGGAACGGAATTTTGTTCCGCTGCAGGTGTAAATTACCGTTTTTCTGATTAACGAGATTTAATGGAAATAGCAACTTTAAACTTTGCCTACGTCTCTGTCAGTCGCAAGGAAACTGTATTTGAAGGTGAAGGTGATTTTGTCGACATGTGTGAATGACATGTTCTGAAAAGCAAGTGTTGTGGTTTGGAGAGCACATCGGTTACGTGTCAGATGTGTAGCCAAGCAGTAATTTGTCGCCATAGCTGCAAATATTAGCCGGTAATATGAAGTGTTGTCAGCTAAAGTCTGATGGTGCAGACGACCGTAAGGACGAAGTACCCAAGAGTACCGCTAGGCCGCGCCTCTTTAGCTCAGTGGTAGAGCACTGGTCTAATAAACCAGGGGTCGTAAGTTCCATCCTCACAGTAGAAAGATGAATTTTGGAAATCAGTTGCGCGTCGTGGCCGTATAGCAAACAGTACCTGTGATGACGAACAATTAGCGACAGGCGTTTTTTTAAGATTTACTCTCAGATGTGATTAAGGCGAATGGCGCAGATAAAGCATTTGCCAAAGCGGTACAGCATAAGGTGGGACGAGGCAGTCTGAATTACATTTTATAGATGTATTTCTCACATATCTCAGAGCCTCTCGCAATCTTCGTCGTCGTCGTCGTCGTCGCCGCCGCTTCTGCAGAAGTAGCAAATGGCCATTGTAGCAAATGCGGCGAGGGACGGCCTGCCTTCGATTCCGAATGCACAAATTGTGTGGTCTTGTTTCTCAGTCTATATTTGGTCGGTCTCGTCAGAGGTTGAATGTAACGAATGGGTGGGAAAGAGCAAGGGGCAGCGGCTGTGTAGAGCGAAAACACAAATCCTCAGGGGTGTGAGCGTTTCGAGATGAGTCGTATACATGTAAATGTTGATCGTCAGTGACCGTGTGGTCTAATGGATAAGGCGTCGGACTTCGTATCTGAAGATTACAGGTTCGAATGCTGTCACGCTTGTGTTTTTCCAGTTCTGAAAAAGAAACATACCGTTTTAATGTAGCAATTGAGCAGTACGAAACCGTCTGAATGTTGCTGTTGACCATTTTTTGCTTGGAGATGCTCTTGAGCTTCAAACACACACAGCAAGACCGGTGTTAACTAACGAAATGGTCGGCAGAGTGCCGACACCGCGAGTTTTGACTGGCACTTGCACATCTAAAACAACGTCGGAAAGTAACTCGTTGGGCTTTTGAGTCACATAAAGTATGTGTGTTAATTTTGACGCCACTAGCTCTGCTTGTTGTCATGCAATTTCTTTGCCTCTCAGAAATGATTATGACATAAAAGTGAAGTACGTGACGAGTGTGACGTTAGGAAAACATTAGGCAGCATGGAGAGATTCTGTATGGGACCACCCAACCCAAACGAGTACTGTGTGACGTGCTACCCGGCAAGTATTCACCGAGGTAGCCGGCTATCTCAGTCGGTAGAGCGTCAGACTCTTAATCCCAGGGTCGTGGGTTCGAGCCAGACGCTGGGCGGAACGGAATTTTGTTCCGCTGCAGGTGTAAATTACCGTTTTTCTGATTAACGAGATTTAATGGAAATAGCAACTTTAAACTTTGCCTACGTCTCTGTCAGTCGCAAGGAAACTGTATTTGAAGGTGAAGGTGATTTTGTAGACATGTGTGAAAGACATGTTCTGAAAAGCAAGTGTTGTGGTTTGGAGAGCACATCGGTTACGTGTCAGATGTGTAGCCAAGCAGTAATTTGTCGCCATAGCTGCAAATATTAGCCGGTAATATGAAGTGTTGTCAGCTAAAGTCTGATGGTGCAGACGACCGTAAGGACGAAGTACCCAAAAGTACCGCTAGGCCGCGCCTCTTTAGCTCAGTGGTAGAGCACTGGTCTAATAAACCAGGGGTTGTAAGTTCCATCCTCACAGGAGAAAGATGAAGTTTGGAAATCAGTTGCGCGTCGTGGCCGTATAGCAAACAGTACCTGTGATGACGAACAATTAGCGACAGGCGTTTTTTTAAGATTTACTCTCAGATGTGATTAAGGCGAATGGCGCAGATAAAGCATTTGCCAAAGCGGTACAGCATAAGGTGGGACGAGGCAGTCTGAATTACATTTTATAGATGTATTTCCACATATCTCAGAGTCTCTCGCGATCTGCGTCGTCGTCGTCGTCGTCGTCGTCGTCGTCGTCGTCGCCGCCGCCGCCGCTTCTGCAGAAGTAGCAAATGGCCATCGTAGCAAATGCGGCGAGGGACAGCCTGCCTTCCAAATTGTGTGGTCTTGTTTCTCAGTCTATATTTGGTCGGTCTCGTCAGAGGTTGAATGTAACGAATGGGTGGGAAAGAGCAAGGGGCAGCGGCTGTGTAGAACGAAAACACAAATCCTCAGGGGTGTGAGCGTTTCGAGATGAGTCGTATACATGTAAATGTTGATCGTCAGTGACCGTGTGGTCTAATGGATAAGGCGTCGGACTTCGTATCTGAAGATTACAGGTTCGAATGCTGTCACGCTTGTGTTTTTCCAGTTCTGAAAAAGAAACATACCGTTTTAATGTAGCAATTGAGCAGTACGAAACCGTCTGAATGTTGCTGTTGACCATTTTTTGCTTGGAGATGCTCTTGAGCTTGAAACACACACAGCAAGACCGGTGTTAACTAACGAAATGGTCGGCAGAGTGCCGACACCGCGAGTTTTGACTGGCACTTGCACATCTAAAACAACGTCGGAAAGTAACTCGTTCGGCTGTTGAGTCACATAAAGTATGTGTGTTAATTTTGACGCCACTAGCTCTGCTTGTTGTCATGCAATTTCTTTGCCTCTCAGAAATGATTATGACATAAAAGTGAAGTACGTGACGAGTGTGACGTTAGGAAAACATTAGGCAGTATGGAGAGATTCTGTATGGGACCACCCAACCCAAACGAGTACTGTGTGACGTGCTACCCGGCAAGTATTCACCGAGGTAGCCGGCTATCTCAGTCGGTAGAGCGTCAGACTCTTATTCCCAGGGTCGTGGGTTCGAGCCAGACGCTGGGCGGAACGGAATTTTGTTCCGCTGCAGGTGTAAATTACCGTTTTTCTGATTAACGAGATTTAATGGAAATAGCAACTTTAAACTTTGCCTACGTCTCTGTCAGTCGCAAGGAAACTGTATTTGAAGGTGAAGGTGATTTTGTAGACATGTGTGAAAGACATGTTCTGAAATGCAAGTGTTGTGGTTTGGAGAGCACATCGGTTACGTGTCAGATGTGTAGCCAAGCAGTAATTTGTCGCCATAGCTGCAAATATTAGCCGGTAATATGAAGTGTTGTCAGCTAAAGTCTGATGGTGCAGACGACCGTAAGGACGAAGTACCCAAGAGTACCGCTAGGCCGCGCCTCTTTAGCTCAGTGGTAGAGCACTGGTCTAATAAACCAGGGGTTGTAAGTTCCATCCTCACAGGAGAAAGATGAATTTTGGAAATCAGTTGCGCGTCGTGGCCGTATAGCAAACAGTACCTGTGATGACGAACAATTAGCGACAGGCGTTTTTTTAAGATTTACTCTCAGATGTGATTAAGGCGAATGGCGCAGATAAAGCATTTGCCAAAGCGGTAGAGCATAAGGTGGGACGAGGCAGTCTGAATTACATTTTATAGATGTATTTCTCACATATCTCAGAGCCTCTCGCGATCTTCGTCGTCGTCGTCGTCGTCGCCGCCGCCGCTTCTGCAGAAGTAGCAAATGGCCATCGTAGCAAATGCGGCGAGGGACGGCCTGCCTTCGATTCCGAATGCACAAATTGTGTGGTCTTGTTTCTCAGTCTATATTTGGTCGGTCTCGTCAGAGGTTGAATGTAACGAATGGGTGGGAAAGAGCAAAGGGCAGCGGCTGTGTAGAACGAAAACACATATCCTCAGGGGTGTGAGCGTTTCGAGATGAGTCGTATACATGTAAATGATTATCGTCAGTGACTGTGTGGCCTAATGGATAAGGCGTCGGACTTCGTATCTGAAGATTACAGGTTCGAATGCTGTCACGCTTGTGTTTTTCCAGTTCTGAAAAAGAAACATACCGTTTTAATGTAGCAATTGAGCAGTACGAAACCGTCTGAATGTTGCTGTTGACCATTTTTTGCTTGGAGATGCTCTTGAGCTTGAAACACACACAGCAAGACCGGTGTTAACTAGCGAAATGGTCGGCAGAGTGCCGACACCGCGAGTTTTGACTGGCACTTGCACATCTAAAACAACGTCGGAAAGTAACTCGTTCGGCTTTTGAGTCACATAAAGTATGTGTGATAATTTTGACGCCACTAGCTCTGCTTGTTGTCATGCAATTTCTTTGCCTCTCAGAAATGATTATGACATAAAAGTGAAGTACGTGACGAGTGTGACGTTAGGAAAACATTAGGCAGCATGGAAAGATGCTGTATGGGACCACCCAACCCAAACGAGTACTGTGTGACGTGCTACCCGGCAAGTATTCACCGAGGTAGCCGGCTATCTCAGTCGGTAGAGCGTCAGACACTTAATCCCAGGGTCGTGGGTTCGAGCCAGACGCTGGGCGAAACGGAATTTTGTTCCGCTGCAGGTGTAAATTACCGTTTTTCTGATTAACGAGATTTAATGGAAATAGCAACTTTAAACTTTGCCTACGTCTCTGTCAGTCGCAAGGAAACTGTATTTGAAGGTGAAGGTGATTTTGTAGACATGTGTGAAAGACATGTTCTGAAATGCAAGTGTTGTGGTTTGGAGAGCACATCGGTTACGTGTCAGATGTGTAGCCAAGCAGTAATTTGTCGCCATAGCTGCAAATATTAGCCGGTAATATGAAGTGTTGTCAGCTAAAGTCTGATGGTGCAGACGACCGTAAGGACGAAGTACCCAAGAGTACCGCTAGGCCGCGCCTCTTTAGCTCAGTGGTAGAGCACTGGTCTAATAAACCAGGGGTTGTAAGTTCCATCCTCACAGGAGAAAGATGGATTTTGGAAATCAGTTGCGCGTCGTGGCCGTATAGCAAACAGTACCTGTGATGACGAACAATTAGCGACAGGCGTTTTTTTAAGATTTACTCTCAGATGTGATTAAGGCGAATGGCGCAGATAAAGCATTTGCCAAAGCGGTAGAGCATAAGGTGGGACGAGGCAGTCTGAATTACATTTTATAGATGTATTTCTCACATATCTCAGAGCCTCTCGCGATCTTCGTCGTCGTCGTCGTCGCCGCCGCCGCTTCTGCAGAAGTAGCAAATGGCCATCGTAGCAAATGCGGCGAGGGACGGCCTGCCTTCGATTCCGAATGCACAAATTGTGTGGTCTTGTTTCTCAGTCTATATTTGGTCGGTCTCGTCAGAGGTTGAATGTAACGAATGGGTGGGAAAGAGCAAAGGGCAGCGGCTGTGTAGAACGAAAACACATATCCTCAGGGGTGTGAGCGTTTCGAGATGAGTCGTATACATGTAAATGATTATCGTCAGTGACTGTGTGGCCTAATGGATAAGGCGTCGGACTTCGTATCTGAAGATTACAGGTTCGAATGCTGTCACGCTTGTGTTTTTCCAGTTCTGAAAAAGAAACATACCGTTTTAATGTAGCAATTGAGCAGTACGAAACCGTCTGAATGTTGCTGTTGACCATTTTTTGCTTGGAGATGCTCTTGAGCTTGAAACACACACAGCAAGACCGGTGTTAACTAGCGAAATGGTCGGCAGAGTGCCGACACCGCGAGTTTTGACTGGCACTTGCACATCTAAAACAACGTCGGAAAGTAACTCGTTCGGCTTTTGAGTCACATAAAGTATGTGTGTTAATTTTGACGCCACTAGCTCTGCTTGTTGTCATGCAATTTCTTTGCCTCTCAGAAATGATTATGACATAAAAGTGAAGTACGTGACGAGTGTGACGTTAGGAAAACATTAGGCAGCATGGAGAGATGCTGTATGGGACCACCCAACCCAAACGAGTACTGTGTGACGTGCTACCCGGCAAGTATTCACCGAGGTTGCCGGCTATCTCAGTCGGTAGAGCGTCAGACACTTAATCCCAGGGTCGTGGGTTCGAGCCAGACGCTGGGCGAAACGGAATTTTGTTCCGCTGCAGGTGTAAATTACCGTTTTTCTGATTAACGAGATTTAATGGAAATAGCAACTTTAAACTTTGCCTACGTCTCTGTCAGTCGCAAGGAGACTGTATTTGAAGGTGAAGGTGATTTTGTAGACATGTGTAAAAGACATGTTCTGAAATGCAAGTGTTGTGGTTTGGAGAGCACATCGGTTACGTGTCAGATGTGTAGCCAAGCAGTAATTTGTCGCCATAGCTGCAAATATTAGCCGATAATATGAATTGTTGTCAGCTAAAGTCTGATGATGCAGACGACAGTAAGGACGAAGTAACCAAGAGTACCGCCAGGCCGCGCCTCTTTAGCTCAGTGGTAGAGCACTGGTCTAATAAACCAGGGGTCGTAAGTTCCATCCTCACAGGAGAAAGATGAATTTTGGAAATCAGTTGCGCGTCGTGGCCGTATAGCAAACAGTACCTGTGATGACGAACAATTAGCGACAGGCGTTTTTTTAAGATTTACTCTCAGATGTGATTAAGGCGAATGGCGCAGATAAAGCATTTGCCAAAGCGGTACAGCATAAGGTGGGACGAGGCAGTCTGAATTACATTTTATAGATGTATTTCTCACATATCTCAGAGTCTCTCGCGATCTTCGTCGTCGTCGTCGTCGTCGTCGCGTCGTCGCCGCCGCCGCTTCTGCAGAAGTAGCAAATGGCCATCGTAGCAAATGCGGCGAGGGACGGCCTGCCTTCGATTCCGAATGCACAAAGTGTGTGGTCTTGTTTCTCAGTCTATATTTGGTCGGTCTCGTCAGAGGTTGAATGTAACGAATGGGTGGGAAAGAGCAAGGGGCAGCGGCTGTGTAGAACGAAAACACAAATCCTCAGGGGTGTGAGCGTTTCGAGATGAGTCGTATACATGTAAATGTTGATCGTCAGTGACCGTGTGGTCTAATGGATAAGGCGTCGGACTTCGTATCTGAAGATTACAGGTTCGAATGCTGTCACGCTTGTGTTTTTCCAGTTCTGAAAAAGAAACATACCGTTTTAATGTAGCAATTGAGCAGTACGAAACCGTCTGAATGTTGCTGTTGACCATTTTTTGCTTGGAGATGCTCTTGAGCTTGAAACACACACAGCAAGACCGGTGTTAACTAACGAAATGGTCGGCAGAGTGCCGACACCGCGAGTTTTGACTGGCACTTGCACATCTAAAACAACGTCGGAAAGTAACTCGTTCGGCTGTTGAGTCACATAAAGTATGTGTGTTAATTTTGACGCCACTAGCTCTGCTTGTTGTCATGCAATTTCTTTGCCTCTCAGAAATGATTATGACATAAAAGTGAAGTACGTGACGAGTGTGACGTTAGGAAAACATTAGGCAGTATGGAGAGATTCTGTATGGGACCACCCAACCCAAACGAGTACTGTGTGACGTGCTACCCGGCAAGTATTCACCGAGGTAGCCGGCTATCTCAGTCGGTAGAGCGTCAGACTCTTATTCCCAGGGTCGTGGGTTCGAGCCAGACGCTGGGCGGAACGGAATTTTGTTCCGCTGCAGGTGTAAATTACCGTTTTTCTGATTAACGAGATTTAATGGAAATAGCAACTTTAAACTTTGCCTACGTCTCTGTCAGTCGCAAGGAAACTGTATTTGAAGGTGAAGGTGATTTTGTAGACATGTGTGAAAGACATGTTCTGAAATGCAAGTGTTGTGGTTTGGAGAGCACATCGGTTACGTGTCAGATGTGTAGCCAAGCAGTAATTTGTCGCCATAGCTGCAAATATTAGCCGGTAATATGAAGTGTTGTCAGCTAAAGTCTGATGGTGCAGACGACCGTAAGGACGAAGTACCCAAGAGTACCGCTAGGCCGCGCCTCTTTAGCTCAGTGGTAGAGCACTGGTCTAATAAACCAGGGGTTGTAAGTTCCATCCTCACAGGAGAAAGATGAATTTTGGAAATCAGTTGCGCGTCGTGGCCGTATAGCAAACAGTACCTGTGATGACGAACAATTAGCGACAGGCGTTTTTTTAAGATTTACTCTCAGATGTGATTAAGGCGAATGGCGCAGATAAAGCATTTGCCAAAGCGGTAGAGCATAAGGTGGGACGAGGCAGTCTGAATTACATTTTATAGATGTATTTCTCACATATCTCAGAGCCTCTCGCGATCTTCGTCGTCGTCGTCGTCGTCGCCGCCGCCGCTTCTGCAGAAGTAGCAAATGGCCATCGTAGCAAATGCGGCGAGGGACGGCCTGCCTTCGATTCCGAATGCACAAATTGTGTGGTCTTGTTTCTCAGTCTATATTTGGTCGGTCTCGTCAGAGGTTGAATGTAACGAATGGGTGGGAAAGAGCAAAGGGCAGCGGCTGTGTAGAACGAAAACACATATCCTCAGGGGTGTGAGCGTTTCGAGATGAGTCGTATACATGTAAATGATTATCGTCAGTGACTGTGTGGCCTAATGGATAAGGCGTCGGACTTCGTATCTGAAGATTACAGGTTCGAATGCTGTCACGCTTGTGTTTTTCCAGTTCTGAAAAAGAAACATACCGTTTTAATGTAGCAATTGAGCAGTACGAAACCGTCTGAATGTTGCTGTTGACCATTTTTTGCTTGGAGATGCTCTTGAGCTTGAAACACACACAGCAAGACCGGTGTTAACTAGCGAAATGGTCGGCAGAGTGCCGACACCGCGAGTTTTGACTGGCACTTGCACATCTAAAACAACGTCGGAAAGTAACTCGTTCGGCTTTTGAGTCACATAAAGTATGTGTGTTAATTTTGACGCCACTAGCTCTGCTTGTTGTCATGCAATTTCTTTGCCTCTCAGAAATGATTATGACATAAAAGTGAAGTACGTGACGAGTGTGACGTTAGGAAAACATTAGGCAGCATGGAAAGATGCTGTATGGGACCACCCAACCCAAACGAGTACTGTGTGACGTGCTACCCGGCAAGTATTCACCGAGGTAGCCGGCTATCTCAGTCGGTAGAGCGTCAGACACTTAATCCCAGGGTCGTGGGTTCGAGCCAGACGCTGGGCGAAACGGAATTTTGTTCCGCTGCAGGTGTAAATTACCGTTTTTCTGATTAACGAGATTTAATGGAAATAGCAACTTTAAACTTTGCCTACGTCTCTGTCAGTCGCAAGGAAACTGTATTTGAAGGTGAAGGTGATTTTGTAGACATGTGTAAAAGACATGTTCTGAAATGCAAGTGTTGTGGTTTGGAGAGCACATCGGTTACGTGTCAGATGTGTAGCCAAGCAGTAATTTGTCGCCATAGCTGCAAATATTAGCCGATAATATGAATTGTTGTCAGCTAAAGTCTGATGATGCAGACGACCGTAAGGACGAAGTACCCAAGAGTACCGCTAGGCCGCGCCTCTTTAGCTCAGTGGTAGAGCACTGGTCTAATAAACCACGGGTCGTAAGTTCCATCCTCACAGAAGAAAGATGAATTTTGGAAATCAGTTGCGCGTCGTGGCCGTATAGCAAACAGTACCTGTGATGACGAACAATTAGCGACAGGCGTTTTTTTAAGATTTACTCTCAGATGTGATTAAGGCGAATGGCGCAGATAAAGCATTTGCCAAAGCGGTACAGCATAAGGTGGGACGAGGCAGTCTGAATTACATTTTATAGATGTATTTCTCACATATCTCAGAGCCTCTCGCGATCGTCGTCGTCGTCGTCGTCGTCGTCGTCGCCGCCGCCGCTTCTGCAGAAGTAGCAAATGGCCATCGTAGCAAATGCGGCGAGGGACGCCCTGCCTTCGATTCCGAATGCACAAATTGTGTGGTCTTGTTTCTCAGTCTATATTTGGTCGGTCTCGTCAGAGGTTGAATGTAACGAATGGGTGGGAAAGAGCAAAGGGCAGCGGCTGTGTAGAACGAAAACACATATCCTCAGGGGTGTGAGCGTTTCGAGATGAGTCGTATACATGTAAATGAGGATCGTCAGTGACTGTGTGGCCTAATGGATAAGGCGTCGGACTTCGGATCTGAAGATTACAGGTTCGAATGCTGTCACGCTTGTGTTTTTCCAGTTCTGAAAAAGAAACATACCGTTTTAATGTAGCAATTGAGCAGTACGAAACCGTCTGAATGTTGCTGTTGACCATTTTTTGCTTGGAGATGCTCTTGAGCTTGAAACACACACAGCAAGACCGGTGTTAACTAGCGAAATGGTCGGCAGAGTGCCGACACCGCGAGTTTTGACTGGCATTTGCACATCTAAAACAACGTCGGAAAGTAACTCGTTCGGCTTTTGAGTCACATAAAGTATGTGTGTTAATTTTGACGCCACTAGCTCTGCTTGTTGTCATGCAATTTCTTTGCCTCTCAGAAATGATTATGACATAAAAGTGAAGTACGTGACGAGTGTGACGTTAGGAAAACATTAGGCAGCATGGAGAGATTCTGTATGGGACCACCCAACCCAAACGAGTACTGTGTGACGTGCTACCCGGCAAGTATTCACCGAGGTAGCCGGCTATCTCAGTCGGTAGAGCGTCAGACACTTAATCCCACCGTCGTGGGTTCGAGCCAGACGCTGGGCGAAACGGAATTTTGTTCCGCTGCAGGTGTAAATTACCGTTTTTCTGATTAACGAGATTTAATGGAAATAGCAACTTTAAACTTTGCCTACGTCTCTGTCAGTCGCAAGGAAACTGTATTTGAAGGTGAAGGTGATTTTGTAGACATGTGTAAAAGACATGTTCTGAAATGCAAGTGTTGTGGTTTGGAGAGCACATCGGTTACGTGTCAGATGTGTAGCCAAGCAGTAATTTGTCGCCATAGCTGCAAATATTAGCCGATAATATGAATTGTTGTCAGCTAAAGTCTGATGATGCAGACGACCGTAAGGACGAAGTACCCAAGAGTACCGCTAGGCCGCGCCTCTTTAGCTCAGTGGTAGAGCACTGGTCTAATAAACCAGGGGTCGTAAGTTCCATCCTCACAGGAGAAAGATGAATTTTGGAAATCAGTTGCGCGTCGTGGCCGTATAGCAAACAGTACCTGTGATGACGAACAATTAGCGACAGGCGTTTTTTTAAGATTTACTCTCAGATGTGATTAAGGCGAATGGCGCAGATAAAGCATTTGCCAAAGCGGTACAGCATAAGGTGGGACGAGGCAGTCTGAATTACATTTTATAGATGTATTTCTCACATATCTCAGAGTCTCTCGCGATCTTCGTCGTCGTCGTCGTCGTCGTCGTCGCGTCGTCGTCGTCGCGTCGTCGTCGTCGCCGCTTCTGCAGAAGTAGCAAATGGCCATCGTAGCAAATGCGGCGAGGGACGGCCTGCCTTCGATTCCGAATGCACAAAGTGTGTGGTCTTGTTTCTCAGTCTATATTTGGTCGGTCTCGTCAGAGGTTGAATGTAACGAATGGGTGGGAAAGAGCAAGGGGCAGCGGCTGTGTAGAACGAAAACACAAATCCTCAGGGGTGTGAGCGTTTCGAGATGAGTCGTATACATGTAAATGTTGATCGTCAGTGACCGTGTGGTCTAATGGATAAGGCGTCGGACTTCGTATCTGAAGATTACAGGTTCGAATGCTGTCACGCTTGTGTTTTTCCAGTTCTGAAAAAGAAACATACCGTTTTAATGTAGCAATTGAGCAGTACGAAACCGTCTGAATGTTGCTGTTGACCATTTTTTGCTTGGAGATGCTCTTGAGCTTGAAACACACACAGCAAGACCGGTGTTAACTAGCGAAATGGTCGGCAGAGTGCCGACACCGCGAGTTTTGACTGGCATTTGCACATCTAAAACAACGTCGGAAAGTAACTCGTTCGGCTTTTGAGTCACATAAAGTATGTGTGTTAATTTTGACGCCACTAGCTCTGCTTGTTGTCATGCAATTTCTTTGCCTCTCAGAAATGATTATGACATAAAAGTGAAGTACGTGACGAGTGTGACGTTAGGAAAACATTAGGCAGCATGGAGAGATGCTGTATGGGACCACCCAACCCAAACGAGTACTGTGTGACGTGCTACCCGGCAAGTATTCACCGAGGTAGCCGGCTATCTCAGTCGGTAGAGCGTCAGACACTTAATCCCACCGTCGTGGGTTCGAGCCAGACGCTGGGCGAAACGGAATTTTGTTCCGCTGCAGGTGTAAATTACCGTTTTTCTGATTAACGAGATTTAATGGAAATAGCAACTTTAAACTTTGCCTACGTCTCTGTCAGTCGCAAGGAAACTGTATTTGAAGGTGAAGGTGATTTTGTAGACATGTGTAAAAGACATGTTCTGAAATGCAAGTGTTGTGGTTTGGAGAGCACATCGGTTACGTGTCAGATGTGTAGCCAAGCAGTAATTTGTCGCCATAGCTGCAAATATTAGCCGATAATATGAATTGTTGTCAGCTAAAGTCTGATGATGCAGACGACCGTAATGACGAAGTACCCAAGAGTACCGCTAGGCCGCGCCTCTTTAGCTCAGTGGTAGAGCACTGGTCTAATAAACCAGGGGTCGTAAGTTCCATCCTCACAGGAGAAAGATGAATTTTGGAAATCAGTTGCGCGTCGTGGCCGTATAGCAAACAGTACCTGTGATGACGAACAATTAGCGACAGGCGTTTTTTTAAGATTTACTCTCAGATGTGATTAAGGCGAATGGCGCAGATAAAGCATTTGCCAAAGCGGTACAGCATAAGGTGGGACGAGGCAGTCTGAATTACATTTTATAGATGTATTTCTCACATATCTCAGAGCCTCTCGCGATCGTCGTCGTCGTCGTCGTCGTCGTCGTCGTCGTCGTCGTCGTCGCCGCCGCCGCCGCTTCTGCAGAAGTAGCAAATGGCCATCGTAGCAAATGCGGCGAGGGACGCCCTGCCTTCGATTCCGAATGCACAAATTGTGTGGTCTTGTTTCTCAGTCTATATTTGGTCGGTCTCGTCAGAGGTTGAATGTAACGAATGGGTGGGAAAGAGCAAAGGGCAGCGGCTGTGTAGAACGAAAACACATATCCTCAGGGGTGTGAGCGTTTCGAGATGAGTCGTATACATGTAAATGAGGATCGTCAGTGACTGTGTGGCCTAATGGATAAGGCGTCGGACTTCGGATCTGAAGATTACAGGTTCGAATGCTGTCACGCTTGTGTTTTTCCAGTTCTGAAAAAGAAACATACCGTTTTAATGTAGCAATTGAGCAGTACGAAACCGTCTGAATGTTGCTGTTGACCATTTTTTGCTTGGAGATGCTCTTGAGCTTGAAACACACACAGCAAGACCGGTGTTAACTAGCGAAATGGTCGGCAGAGTGCCGACACCGCGAGTTTTGACTGGCATTTGCACATCTAAAACAACGTCGGAAAGTAACTCGTTCGGCTTTTGAGTCACATAAAGTATGTGTGTTAATTTTGACGCCACTAGCTCTGCTTGTTGTCATGCAATTTCTTTGCCTCTCAGAAATGATTATGACATAAAAGTGAAGTACGTGACGAGTGTGACGTTAGGAAAACATTAGGCAGCATGGAGAGATTCTGTATGGGACCATCCAACCCAAACGAGTACTGTGTGACGTGCTACCCGGCAAGTATTCACCGAGGTAGCCGGCTATCTCAGTCGGTAGAGCGTCAGACACTTAATCCCACCGTCGTGGGTTCGAGCCAGACGCTGGGCGAAACGGAATTTTGTTCCGCTGCAGGTGTAAATTACCGTTTTTCTGATTAACGAGATTTAATGGAAATAGCAACTTTAAACTTTGCCTACGTCTCTGTCAGTCGCAAGGAAACTGTATTTGAAGGTGAAGGTGATTTTGTAGACATGTGTAAAAGACATGTTCTGAAATGCAAGTGTTGTGGTTTGGAGAGCACATCGGTTACGTGTCAGATGTGTAGCCAAGCAGTAATTTGTCGCCATAGCTGCAAATATTAGCCGATAATATGAATTGTTGTCAGCTAAAGTCTGATGATGCAGACGACCGTAAGGACGAAGTACCCAAGAGTACCGCTAGGCCGCGCCTCTTTAGCTCAGTGGTAGAGCACTGGTCTAATAAACCACGGGTCGTAAGTTCCATCCTCACAGGAGAAAGATGAATTTTGGAAATCAGTTGCGCGTCGTGGCCGTATAGCAAACAGTACCTGTGATGACGAACAATTAGCGACAGGCGTTTTTTTAAGATTTACTCTCAGATGTGATTAAGGCGAATGGCGCAGATAAAGCATTTGCCAAAGCGGTACAGCATAAGGTGGGACGAGGCAGTCTGAATTACATTTTATAGATGTATTTCTCACATATCTCAGAGCCTCTCGCGATCGTCGTCGTCGTCGTCGTCGTCGTCGTCGTCGTCGTCGTCGTCGTCGCCGCCGCCGCTTCTGCAGAAGTAGCAAATGGCCATCGTAGCAAATGCGGCGAGGGACGCCCTGCCTTCGATTCCGAATGCACAAATTGTGTGGTCTTGTTTCTCAGTCTATATTTGGTCGGTCTCGTCAGAGGTTGAATGTAACGAATGGGTGGGAAAGAGCAAAGGGCAGCGGCTGTGTAGAACGAAAACACATATCCTCAGGGGTGTGAGCGTTTCGAGATGAGTCGTATACATGTAAATGAGGATCGTCAGTGACTGTGTGGCCTAATGGATAAGGCGTCGGACTTCGGATCTGAAGATTACAGGTTCGAATGCTGTCACGCTTGTGTTTTTCCAGTTCTGAAAAAGAAACATACCGTTTTAATGTAGCAATTGAGCAGTACGAAACCGTCTGAATGTTGCTGTTGACCATTTTTTGCTTGGAGATGCTCTTGAGCTTGAAACACACACAGCAAGACCGGTGTTAACTAGCGAAATGGTCGGCAGAGTGCCGACACCGCGAGTTTTGACTGGCATTTGCACATCTAAAACAACGTCGGAAAGTAACTCGTTCGGCTTTTGAGTCACATAAAGTATGTGTGTTAATTTTGACGCCACTAGCTCTGCTTGTTGTCATGCAATGTCTTTGCCTCTCAGAAATGATTATGACATAAAAGTGAAGTACGTGACGAGTGTGACGTTAGGAAAACATTAGGCAGCATGGAGAGATTCTGTATGGGACCACCCAACCCAAACGAGTACTGTGTGACGTGCTACCCGGCAAGTATTCACCGAGGTAGCCGGCTATCTCAGTCGGTAGAGCGTCAGACACTTAATCCCACCGTCGTGGGTTCGAGCCAGACGCTGGGCGAAACGGAATTTTGTTCCGCTGCAGGTGTAAATTACCGTTTTTCTGATTAACGAGATTTAATGGAAATAGCAACTTTAAACTTTGCCTACGTCTCTGTCAGTCGCAAGGAAACTGTATTTGAAGGTGAAGGTGATTTTGTAGACATGTGTAAAAGACATGTTCTGAAATGCAAGTGTTGTGGTTTGGAGAGCACATCGGTTACGTGTCAGATGTGTAGCCAAGCAGTAATTTGTCGCCATAGCTGCAAATATTAGCCGATAATATGAATTGTTGTCAGCTAAAGTCTGATGATGCAGACGACCGTAAGGACGAAGTACCCAAGAGTACCGCTAGGCCGCGCCTCTTTAGCTCAGTGGTAGAGCACTGGTCTAATAAACCAGGGGTCGTAAGTTCCATCCTCACAGGAGAAAGATGAATTTTGGAAATCAGTTGCGCGTCGTGGCCGTATAGCAAACAGTACCTGTGATGACGAACAATTAGCGACAGGCGTTTTTTTAAGATTTACTCTCAGATGTGATTAAGGCGAATGGCGCAGATAAAGCATTTGCCAAAGCGGTACAGCATAAGGTGGGACGAGGCAGTCTGAATTACATTTTATAGATGTATTTCTCACATATCTCAGAGTCTCTCGCGATCTTCGTCGTCGTCGTCGTCGTCGTCGTCGCGTCGTCGTCGTCGCGTCGTCGTCGTCGCCGCTTCTGCAGAAGTAGCAAATGGCCATCGTAGCAAATGCGGCGAGGGACGGCCTGCCTTCGATTCCGAATGCACAAAGTGTGTGGTCTTGTTTCTCAGTCTATATTTGGTCGGTCTCGTCAGAGGTTGAATGTAACGAATGGGTGGGAAAGAGCAAGGGGCAGCGGCTGTGTAGAACGAAAACACAAATCCTCAGGGGTGTGAGCGTTTCGAGATGAGTCGTATACATGTAAATGTTGATCGTCAGTGACCGTGTGGTCTAATGGATAAGGCGTCGGACTTCGTATCTGAAGATTACAGGTTCGAATGCTGTCACGCTTGTGTTTTTCCAGTTCTGAAAAAGAAACATACCGTTTTAATGTAGCAATTGAGCAGTACGAAACCGTCTGAATGTTGCTGTTGACCATTTTTTGCTTGGAGATGCTCTTGAGCTTGAAACACACACAGCAAGACCGGTGTTAACTAGCGAAATGGTCGGCAGAGTGCCGACACCGCGAGTTTTGACTGGCATTTGCACATCTAAAACAACGTCGGAAAGTAACTCGTTCGGCTTTTGAGTCACATAAAGTATGTGTGTTAATTTTGACGCCACTAGCTCTGCTTGTTGTCATGCAATTTCTTTGCCTCTCAGAAATGATTATGACATAAAAGTGAAGTACGTGACGAGTGTGACGTTAGGAAAACATTAGGCAGCATGGAGAGATGCTGTATGGGACCACCCAACCCAAACGAGTACTGTGTGACGTGCTACCCGGCAAGTATTCACCGAGGTAGCCGGCTATCTCAGTCGGTAGAGCGTCAGACACTTAATCCCACCGTCGTGGGTTCGAGCCAGACGCTGGGCGAAACGGAATTTTGTTCCGCTGCAGGTGTAAATTACCGTTTTTCTGATTAACGAGATTTAATGGAAATAGCAACTTTAAACTTTGCCTACGTCTCTGTCAGTCGCAAGGAAACTGTATTTGAAGGTGAAGGTGATTTTGTAGACATGTGTAAAAGACATGTTCTGAAATGCAAGTGTTGTGGTTTGGAGAGCACATCGGTTACGTGTCAGATGTGTAGCCAAGCAGTAATTTGTCGCCATAGCTGCAAATATTAGCCGATAATATGAATTGTTGTCAGCTAAAGTCTGATGATGCAGACGACCGTAAGGACGAAGTACCCAAGAGTACCGCTAGGCCGCGCCTCTTTAGCTCAGTGGTAGAGCACTGGTCTAATAAACCAGGGGTCGTAAGTTCCATCCTCACAGGAGAAAGATGAATTTTGGAAATCAGTTGCGCGTCGTGGCCGTATAGCAAACAGTACCTGTGATGACGAACAATTAGCGACAGGCGTTTTTTTAAGATTTACTCTCAGATGTGATTAAGGCGAATGGCGCAGATAAAGCATTTGCCAAAGCGGTACAGCATAAGGTGGGACGAGGCAGTCTGAATTACATTTTATAGATGTATTTCTCACATATCTCAGAGCCTCTCGCGATCGTCGTCGTCGTCGTCGTCGTCGTCGTCGTCGTCGTCGCCGCCGCCGCTTCTGCAGAAGTAGCAAATGGCCATCGTAGCAAATGCGGCGAGGGACGCCCTGCCTTCGATTCCGAATGCACAAATTGTGTGGTCTTGTTTCTCAGTCTATATTTGGTCGGTCTCGTCAGAGGTTGAATGTAACGAATGGGTGGGAAAGAGCAAAGGGCAGCGGCTGTGTAGAACGAAAACACATATCCTCAGGGGTGTGAGCGTTTCGAGATGAGTCGTATACATGTAAATGAGGATCGTCAGTGACTGTGTGGCCTAATGGATAAGGCGTCGGACTTCGGATCTGAAGATTACAGGTTCGAATGCTGTCACGCTTGTGTTTTTCCAGTTCTGAAAAAGAAACATACCGTTTTAATGTAGCAATTGAGCAGTACGAAACCGTCTGAATGTTGCTGTTGACCATTTTTTGCTTGGAGATGCTCTTGAGCTTGAAACACACACAGCAAGACCGGTGTTAACTAGCGAAATGGTCGGCAGAGTGCCGACACCGCGAGTTTTGACTGGCATTTGCACATCTAAAACAACGTCGGAAAGTAACTCGTTCGGCTTTTGAGTCACATAAAGTATGTGTGTTAATTTTGACGCCACTAGCTCTGCTTGTTGTCATGCAATTTCTTTGCCTCTCAGAAATGATTATGACATAAAAGTGAAGTACGTGACGAGTGTGACGTTAGGAAAACATTAGGCAGCATGGAGAGATTCTGTATGGGACCATCCAACCCAAACGAGTACTGTGTGACGTGCTACCCGGCAAGTATTCACCGAGGTAGCCGGCTATCTCAGTCGGTAGAGCGTCAGACACTTAATCCCACCGTCGTGGGTTCGAGCCAGACGCTGGGCGAAACGGAATTTTGTTCCGCTGCAGGTGTAAATTACCGTTTTTCTGATTAACGAGATTTAATGGAAATAGCAACTTTAAACTTTGCCTACGTCTCTGTCAGTCGCAAGGAAACTGTATTTGAAGGTGAAGGTGATTTTGTAGACATGTGTAAAAGACATGTTCTGAAATGCAAGTGTTGTGGTTTGGAGAGCACATCGGTTACGTGTCAGATGTGTAGCCAAGCAGTAATTTGTCGCCATAGCTGCAAATATTAGCCGATAATATGAATTGTTGTCAGCTAAAGTCTGATGATGCAGACGACCGTAAGGACGAAGTACCCAAGAGTACCGCTAGGCCGCGCCTCTTTAGCTCAGTGGTAGAGCACTGGTCTAATAAACCACGGGTCGTAAGTTCCATCCTCACAGGAGAAAGATGAATTTTGGAAATCAGTTGCGCGTCGTGGCCGTATAGCAAACAGTACCTGTGATGACGAACAATTAGCGACAGGCGTTTTTTTAAGATTTACTCTCAGATGTGATTAAGGCGAATGGCGCAGATAAAGCATTTGCCAAAGCGGTACAGCATAAGGTGGGACGAGGCAGTCTGAATTACATTTTATAGATGTATTTCTCACATATCTCAGAGCCTCTCGCGATCGTCGTCGTCGTCGTCGTCGTCGTCGTCGTCGTCGTCGCCGCCGCCGCTTCTGCAGAAGTAGCAAATGGCCATCGTAGCAAATGCGGCGAGGGACGCCCTGCCTTCGATTCCGAATGCACAAATTGTGTGGTCTTGTTTCTCAGTCTATATTTGGTCGGTCTCGTCAGAGGTTGAATGTAACGAATGGGTGGGAAAGAGCAAAGGGCAGCGGCTGTGTAGAACGAAAACACATATCCTCAGGGGTGTGAGCGTTTCGAGATGAGTCGTATACATGTAAATGAGGATCGTCAGTGACTGTGTGGCCTAATGGATAAGGCGTCGGACTTCGGATCTGAAGATTACAGGTTCGAATGCTGTCACGCTTGTGTTTTTCCAGTTCTGAAAAAGAAACATACCGTTTTAATGTAGCAATTGAGCAGTACGAAACCGTCTGAATGTTGCTGTTGACCATTTTTTGCTTGGAGATGCTCTTGAGCTTGAAACACACACAGCAAGACCGGTGTTAACTAGCGAAATGGTCGGCAGAGTGCCGACACCGCGAGTTTTGACTGGCATTTGCACATCTAAAACAACGTCGGAAAGTAACTCGTTCGGCTTTTGAGTCACATAAAGTATGTGTGTTAATTTTGACGCCACTAGCTCTGCTTGTTGTCATGCAATTTCTTTGCCTCTCAGAAATGATTATGACATAAAAGTGAAGTACGTGACGAGTGTGACGTTAGGAAAACATTAGGCAGCATGGAGAGATGCTGTATGGGACCACCCAACCCAAACGAGTACTGTGTGACGTGCTACCCGGCAAGTATTCACCGAGGTAGCCGGCTATCTCAGTCGGTAGAGCGTCAGACACTTAATCCCATGGTCGTGGGTTCCAGCCAGACGCTGGGCGAAACGGAATTTTGTTCCGCTGCAGGTGTAAATTACCGTTTTTCTGATTAACGAGATTTAATGGAAATAGCAACTTTAAACTTTGCCTACGTCTCTGTCAGTCGCAAGGAAACTGTATTTGAAGGTGAAGGTGATTTTGTAGACATGTGTAAAAGACATGTTCTGAAATGCAAGTGTTGTGGTTTGGAGAGCACATCGGTTACGTGTCAGATGTGTAGCCAAGCAGTAATTTGTCGCCATAGCTGCAAATATTAGCCGATAATATGAATTGTTGTCAGCTAAAGTCTGATGATGCAGACGACCGTAAGGACGAAGTACCCAAGAGTACCGCTAGGCCGCGCCTCTTTAGCTCAGTGGTAGAGCACTGGTCTAATAAACCAGGGGTCGTAAGTTCCATCCTCACAGGAGAAAGATGAATTTTGGAAATCAGTTGCGCGTCGTGGCCGTATAGCAAACAGTACCTGTGATGACGAACAATTAGCGACAGGCGTTTTTTTAAGATTTACTCTCAGATGTGATTAAGGCGAATGGCGCAGATAAAGCATTTGCCAAAGCGGTACAGCATAAGGTGGGACGAGGCAGTCTGAATTACATTTTATAGATGTATTTCTCACATATCTCAGAGTCTCTCGCGATCTTCGTCGTCGTCGTCGTCGTCGTCGTCGCGTCGTCGTCGTCGCCGCCGCCGCTTCTGCAGAAGTAGCAAATGGCCATCGTAGCAAATGCGGCGAGGGACGGCCTGCCTTCGATTCCGAATGCACAAAGTGTGTGGTCTTGTTTCTCAGTCTATATTTGGTCGGTCTCGTCAGAGGTTGAAAGTAACGAATGGGTGGGAAAGAGCAAGGGGCAGCGGCTGTGTAGAACGAAAACACAAATCCTCAGGGGTGTGAGCGTTTCGAGATGAGTCGTATACATGTAAATGTTGATCGTCAGTGACCGTGTGGTCTAATGGATAAGGCGTCGGACTTCGTATCTGAAGATTACAGGTTCGAATGCTGTCACGCTTGTGTTTTTCCAGTTCTGAAAAAGAAACATACCGTTTTAATGTAGCAATTGAGCAGTACGAAACCGTCTGAATGTTGCTGTTGACCATTTTTTGCTTGGAGATGCTCTTGAGCTTGAAACACACACAGCAAGACCGGTGTTAACTAGCGAAATGGTCGGCAGAGTGCCGACACCGCGAGTTTTGACTGGCATTTGCACATCTAAAACAACGTCGGAAAGTAACTCGTTCGGCTTTTGAGTCACATAAAGTATGTGTGTTAATTTTGACGCCACTAGCTCTGCTTGTTGTCATGCAATTTCTTTGCCTCTCAGAAATGATTATGACATAAAAGTGAAGTACGTGACGAGTGTGACGTTAGGAAAACATTAGGCAGCATGGAGAGATTCTGTATGGGACCATCCAACCCAAACGAGTACTGTGTGACGTGCTACCCGGCAAGTATTCACCGAGGTAGCCGGCTATCTCAGTCGGTAGAGCGTCAGACACTTAATCCCACCGTCGTGGGTTCGAGCCAGACGCTGGGCGAAACGGAATTTTGTTCCGCTGCAGGTGTAAATTACCGTTTTTCTGATTAACGAGATTTAATGGAAATAGCAACTTTAAACTTTGCCTACGTCTCTGTCAGTCGCAAGGAAACTGTATTTGAAGGTGAAGGTGATTTTGTAGACATGTGTAAAAGACATGTTCTGAAATGCAAGTGTTGTGGTTTGGAGAGCACATCGGTTACGTGTCAGATGTGTAGCCAAGCAGTAATTTGTCGCCATAGCTGCAAATATTAGCCGATAATATGAATTGTTGTCAGCTAAAGTCTGATGATGCAGACGACCGTAAGGACGAAGTACCCAAGAGTACCGCTAGGCCGCGCCTCTTTAGCTCAGTGGTAGAGCACTGGTCTAATAAACCACGGGTCGTAAGTTCCATCCTCACAGGAGAAAGATGAATTTTGGAAATCAGTTGCGCGTCGTGGCCGTATAGCAAACAGTACCTGTGATGACGAACAATTAGCGACAGGCGTTTTTTTAAGATTTACTCTCAGATGTGATTAAGGCGAATGGCGCAGATAAAGCATTTGCCAAAGCGGTACAGCATAAGGTGGGACGAGGCAGTCTGAATTACATTTTATAGATGTATTTCTCACATATCTCAGAGCCTCTCGCGATCGTCGTCGTCGTCGTCGTCGTCGTCGTCGTCGTCGTCGTCGTCGTCGCCGCCGCCGCTTCTGCAGAAGTAGCAAATGGCCATCGTAGCAAATGCGGCGAGGGACGCCCTGCCTTCGATTCCGAATGCACAAATTGTGTGGTCTTGTTTCTCAGTCTATATTTGGTCGGTCTCGTCAGAGGTTGAATGTAACGAATGGGTGGGAAAGAGCAAAGGGCAGCGGCTGTGTAGAACGAAAACACATATCCTCAGGGGTGTGAGCGTTTCGAGATGAGTCGTATACATGTAAATGAGGATCGTCAGTGACTGTGTGGCCTAATGGATAAGGCGTCGGACTTCGGATCTGAAGATTACAGGTTCGAATGCTGTCACGCTTGTGTTTTTCCAGTTCTGAAAAAGAAACATACCGTTTTAATGTAGCAATTGAGCAGTACGAAACCGTCTGAATGTTGCTGTTGACCATTTTTTGCTTGGAGATGCTCTTGAGCTTGAAACACACACAGCAAGACCGGTGTTAACTAGCGAAATGGTCGGCAGAGTGCCGACACCGCGGGTTTTGACTGGCATTTGCACATCTAAAACAACGTCGGAAAGTAACTCGTTCGGCTTTTGAGTCACATAAAGTATGTGTGTTAATTTTGACGCCACTAGCTCTGCTTGTTGTCATGCAATTTCTTTGCCTCTCAGAAATGATTATGACATAAAAGTGAAGTACGTGACGAGTGTGACGTTAGGAAAACATTAGGCAGCATGGAGAGATGCTGTATGGGACCACCCAACCCAAACGAGTACTGTGTGACGTGCTACCCGGCAAGTATTCACCGAGGTAGCCGGCTATCTCAGTCGGTAGAGCGTCAGACACTTAATCCCATGGTCGTGGGTTCCAGCCAGACGCTGGGCGAAACGGAATTTTGTTCCGCTGCAGGTGTAAATTACCGTTTTTCTGATTAACGAGATTTAATGGAAATAGCAACTTTAAACTTTGCCTACGTCTCTGTCAGTCGCAAGGAAACTGTATTTGAAGGTGAAGGTGATTTTGTAGACATGTGTAAAAGACATGTTCTGAAATGCAAGTGTTGTGGTTTGGAGAGCACATCGGTTACGTGTCAGATGTGTAGCCAAGCAGTAATTTGTCGCCATAGCTGCAAATATTAGCCGATAATATGAATTGTTGTCAGCTAAAGTCTGATGATGCAGACGACCGTAAGGACGAAGTACCCAAGAGTACCGCTAGGCCGCGCCTCTTTAGCTCAGTGGTAGAGCACTGGTCTAATAAACCAGGGGTCGTAAGTTCCATCCTCACAGGAGAAAGATGAATTTTGGAAATCAGTTGCGCGTCGTGGCCGTATAGCAAACAGTACCTGTGATGACGAACAATTAGCGACAGGCGTTTTTTTAAGATTTACTCTCAGATGTGATTAAGGCGAATGGCGCAGATAAAGCATTTGCCAAAGCGGTACAGCATAAGGTGGGACGAGGCAGTCTGAATTACATTTTATAGATGTATTTCTCACATATCTCAGAGTCTCTCGCGATCTTCGTCGTCGTCGTCGTCGTCGTCGTCGCGTCGTCGTCGTCGCCGCCGCCGCTTCTGCAGAAGTAGCAAATGGCCATCGTAGCAAATGCGGCGAGGGACGGCCTGCCTTCGATTCCGAATGCACAAAGTGTGTGGTCTTGTTTCTCAGTCTATATTTGGTCGGTCTCGTCAGAGGTTGAATGTAACGAATGGGTGGGAAAGAGCAAGGGGCAGCGGCTGTGTAGAACGAAAACACAAATCCTCAGGGGTGTGAGCGTTTCGAGATGAGTCGTATACATGTAAATGTTGATCGTCAGTGACCGTGTGGTCTAATGGATAAGGCGTCGGACTTCGTATCTGAAGATTACAGGTTCGAATGCTGTCACGCTTGTGTTTTTCCAGTTCTGAAAAAGAAACATACCGTTTTAATGTAGCAATTGAGCAGTACGAAACCGTCTGAATGTTGCTGTTGACCATTTTTTGCTTGGAGATGCTCTTGAGCTTGAAACACACACAGCAAGACCGGTGTTAACTAGCGAAATGGTCGGCAGAGTGCCGACACCGCGAGTTTTGACTGGCATTTGCACATCTAAAACAACGTCGGAAAGTAACTCGTTCGGCTTTTGAGTCACATAAAGTATGTGTGTTAATTTTGACGCCACTAGCTCTGCTTGTTGTCATGCAATTTCTTTGCCTCTCAGAAATGATTATGACATAAAAGTGAAGTACGTGACGAGTGTGACGTTAGGAAAACATTAGGCAGCATGGAGAGATTCTGTATGGGACCATCCAACCCAAACGAGTACTGTGTGACGTGCTACCCGGCAAGTATTCACCGAGGTAGCCGGCTATCTCAGTCGGTAGAGCGTCAGACACTTAATCCCACCGTCGTGGGTTCGAGCCAGACGCTGGGCGAAACAGAATTTTGTTCCACTGCAGGTGTAAATTACCGTTTTTCTGATTAACGAGATTTAATGGAAATAGCAACTTTAAACTTTGCCTACGTCTCTGTCAGTCGCAAGGAAACTGTATTTGAAGGTGAAGGTGATTTTGTAGACATGTGTAAAAGACATGTTCTGAAATGCAAGTGTTGTGGTTTGGAGAGCACATCGGTTACGTGTCAGATGTGTAGCCAAGCAGTAATTTGTTGCCATAGCTGCAAATATTAGCCGATAATATGAATTGTTGTCAGCTAAAGTCTGATGATGCAGACGACCGTAAGGACGAAGTACCCAAGAGTACCGCTAGGCCGCGCCTCTTTAGCTCAGTGGTAGAGCACTGGTCTAATAAACCACGGGTCGTAAGTTCCATCCTCACAGGAGAAAGATGAATTTTGGAAATCAGTTGCGCGTCGTGGCCGTATAGCAAACAGTACCTGTGATGACGAACAATTAGCGACAGGCGTTTTTTTAAGATTTACTCTCAGATGTGATTAAGGCGAATGGCGCAGATAAAGCATTTGCCAAAGCGGTACAGCATAAGGTGGGACGAGGCAGTCTGAATTACATTTTATAGATGTATTTCTCACATATCTCAGAGCCTCTCGCGATCGTCGTCGTCGTCGTCGTCGTCGTCGTCGTCGTCGTCGTCGCCGCCGCCGCTTCTGCAGAAGTAGCAAATGGCCATCGTAGCAAATGCGGCGAGGGACGCCCTGCCTTCGATTCCGAATGCACAAATTGTGTGGTCTTGTTTCTCAGTCTATATTTGGTCGGTCTCGTCAGAGGTTGAATGTAACGAATGGGTGGGAAAGAGCAAAGGGCAGCGGCTGTGTAGAACGAAAACACATATCCTCAGGGGTGTGAGCGTTTCGAGATGAGTCGTATACATGTAAATGAGGATCGTCAGTGACTGTGTGGCCTAATGGATAAGGCGTCGGACTTCGGATCTGAAGATTACAGGTTCGAATGCTGTCACGCTTGTGTTTTTCCAGTTCTGAAAAAGAAACATACCGTTTTAATGTAGCAATTGAGCAGTACGAAACCGTCTGAATGTTGCTGTTGACCATTTTTTGCTTGGAGATGCTCTTGAGCTTGAAACACACACAGCAAGACCGGTGTTAACTAGCGAAATGGTCGGCAGAGTGCCGACACCGCGAGTTTTGACTGGCATTTGCACATCTAAAACAACGTCGGAAAGTAACTCGTTCGGCTTTTGAGTCACATAAAGTATGTGTGTTAATTTTGACGCCACTAGCTCTGCTTGTTGTCATGCAATTTCTTTGCCTCTCAGAAATGATTATGACATAAAAGTGAAGTACGTGACGAGTGTGACGTTAGGAAAACATTAGGCAGCATGGAGAGATGCTGTATGGGACCACCCAACCCAAACGAGTACTGTGTGACGTGCTACCCGGCAAGTATTCACCGAGGTAGCCGGCTATCTCAGTCGGTAGAGCGTCAGACACTTAATCCCATGGTCGTGGGTTCCAGCCAGACGCTGGGCGAAACGGGATTTTGTTCCGCTGCAGGTGTAAATTACCGTTTTTCTGATTAACGAGATTTAATGGAAATAGCAACTTTAAACTTTGCCTACGTCTCTGTCAGTCGCAAGGAAACTGTATTTGAAGGTGAAGGTGATTTTGTAGACATGTGTAAAAGACATGTTCTGAAATGCAAGTGTTGTGGTTTGGAGAGCACATCGGTTACGTGTCAGATGTGTAGCCAAGCAGTAATTTGTCGCCATAGCTGCAAATATTAGCCGATAATATGAATTGTTGTCAGCTAAAGTCTGATGATGCAGACGACCGTAAGGACGAAGTACCCAAGAGTACCGCTAGGCCACGCCTCTTTAGCTCAGTGGTAGAGCACTGGTCTAATAAACCAGGGGTCGTAAGTTCCATCCTCACAGGAGAAAGATGAATTTTGGAAATCAGTTGCGCGTCGTGGCCGTATAGCAAACAGTACCTGTGATGACGAACAATTAGCGACAGGCGTTTTTTTAAGATTTACTCTCAGATGTGATTAAGGCGAATGGCGCAGATAAAGCATTTGCCAAAGCGGTACAGCATAAGGTGGGACGAGGCAGTCTGAATTACATTTTATAGATGTATTTCTCACATATCTCAGAGTCTCTCGCGATCTTCGTCGTCGTCGTCGTCGTCGTCGTCGCGTCGTCGTCGTCGCCGCCGCCGCTTCTGCAGAAGTAGCAAATGGCCATCGTAGCAAATGCGGCGAGGGACGGCCTGCCTTCGATTCCGAATGCACAAAGTGTGTGGTCTTGTTTCTCAGTCTATATTTGGTCGGTCTCGTCAGAGGTTGAATGTAACGAATGGGTGGGAAAGAGCAAGGGGCAGCGGCTGTGTAGAACGAAAACACAAATCCTCAGGGGTGTGAGCGTTTCGAGATGAGTCGTATACATGTAAATGTTGATCGTCAGTGACCGTGTGGTCTAATGGATAAGGCGTCGGACTTCGTATCTGAAGATTACAGGTTCGAATGCTGTCACGCTTGTGTTTTTCCAGTTCTGAAAAAGAAACATACCGTTTTAATGTAGCAATTGAGCAGTACGAAACCGTCTGAATGTTGCTGTTGACCATTTTTTGCTTGGAGATGCTCTTGAGCTTGAAACACACACAGCAAGACCGGTGTTAACTAGCGAAATGGTCGGCAGAGTGCCGACACCGCGAGTTTTGACTGGCATTTGCACATCTAAAACAACGTCGGAAAGTAACTCGTTCGGCTTTTGAGTCACATAAAGTATGTGTGTTAATTTTGACGCCACTAGCTCTGCTTGTTGTCATGCAATTTCTTTGCCTCTCAGAAATGATTATGACATAAAAGTGAAGTACGTGACGAGTGTGACGTTAGGAAAACATTAGGCAGCATGGAGAGATTCTGTATGGGACCATCCAACCCAAACGAGTACTGTGTGACGTGCTACCCGGCAAGTATTCACCGAGGTAGCCGGCTATCTCAGTCGGTAGAGCGTCAGACACTTAATCCCACCGTCGTGGGTTCGAGCCAGACGCTGGGCGAAACGGAATTTTGTTCCGCTGCAGGTGTAAATTACCGTTTTTCTGATTAACGAGATTTAATGGAAATAGCAACTTTAAACTTTGCCTACGTCTCTGTCAGTCGCAAGGAAACTGTATTTGAAGGTGAAGGTGATTTTGTAGACATGTGTAAAAGACATGTTCTGAAATGCAAGTGTTGTGGTTTGGAGAGCACATCGGTTACGTGTCAGATGTGTAGCCAAGCAGTAATTTGTCGCCATAGCTGCAAATATTAGCCGATAATATGAATTGTTGTCAGCTAAAGTCTGATGATGCAGACGACCGTAAGGACGAAGTACCCAAGAGTACCGCTAGGCCGCGCCTCTTTAGCTCAGTGGTAGAGCACTGGTCTCATAAACCAGGGGTCGTAAGTTCCATCCTCACAGGAGAAAGATGAATTTTGGAAATCAGTTGCGCGTCGTGGCCGTATAGCAAACAGTACCTGTGATGACGAACAATTAGCGACAGGCGTTTTTTTAAGATTTACTCTCAGATGTGATTAAGGCGAATGGCGCAGATAAAGCATTTGCCAAAGCGGTACAGCATAAGGTGGGACGAGGCAGTCTGAAATACATTTTATAGATGTATTTCTCACATATCTCAGAGCCTCTCGCGATCTTCGTCGTCGTCGTCGTCGTCGTCGTCGTCGTCGTCGTCGTCGTCGCCGCCGCTTCTGCAGAAGTAGCAAATGGCCATCGTAGCAAATGCGGCGAGGGACGCCCTGCCTTCGATTCCGAATGCACAAATTGTGTGGTCTTGTTTCTCAGTCTATATTTGGTCGGTCTCGTCAGAGGTTGAATGTAACGAATGGGTGGGAAAGAGCAAAGGGCAGCGGCTGTGTAGAACGAAAACACATATCCTCAGGGGTGTGAGCGTTTCGAGATGAGTCGTATACATGTAAATGAGGATCGTCAGTGACTGTGTGGCCTAATGGATAAGGCGTCGGACTTCGGATCTGAAGATTACAGGTTCGAATGCTGTCACGCTTGTGTTTTTCCAGTTCTGAAAAAGAAACATACCGTTTTAATGTAGCAATTGAGCAGTACGAAACCGTCTGAATGTTGCTGTTGACCATTTTTTGCTTGGAGATGCTCTTGAGCTTGAAACACACACAGCAAGACCGGTGTTAACTAGCGAAATGGTCGGCAGAGTGCCGACACCGCGAGTTTTGACTGGCATTTGCACATCTAAAACAACGTCGGAAAGTAACTCGTTCGGCTTTTGAGTCACATAAAGTATGTGTGTTAATTTTGACGCCACTAGCTCTGCTTGTTGTCATGCAATTTCTTTGCCTCTCAGAAATGATTATGACATAAAAGTGAAGTACGTGACGAGTGTGACGTTAGGAAAACATTAGGCAGCATGGAGAGATTCTGTATGGGACCACCCAACCCAAACGAGTACTGTGTGACGTGCTACCCGGCAAGTATTCACCGAGGTAGCCGGCTATCTCAGTCGGTAGAGCGTCAGACACTTAATCCCACCGTCGTGGGTTCGAGCCAGACGCTGGGCGAAACGGAATTTTGTTCCGCTGCAGGTGTAAATTACCGTTTTTCTGATTAACGAGATTTAATGGAAATAGCAACTTTAAACTTTGCCTACGTCTCTGTCAGTCGCAAGGAAACTGTATTTGAAGGTGAAGGTGATTTTGTAGACATGTGTAAAAGACATGTTCTGAAATGCAAGTGTTGTGGTTTGGAGAGCACATCGGTTACGTGTCAGATGTGTAGCCAAGCAGTAATTTGTCGCCATAGCTGCAAATATTAGCCGATAATATGAATTGTTGTCAGCTAAAGTCTGATGATGCAGACGACCGTAAGGACGAAGTACCCAAGAGTACCGCTAGGCCGCGCCTCTTTAGCTCAGTGGTAGAGCACTGGTCTCATAAACCAGCGGTCGTAAGTTCCATCCTCACAGGAGAAAGATGAATTTTGGAAATCAGTTGCGCGTCGTGGCCGTATAGCAAACAGTACCTGTGATGACGAACAATTAGCGACAGGCGTTTTTTTAAGATTTACTCTCAGATGTGATTAAGGCGAATGGCGCAGATAAAGCATTTGCCAAAGCGGTACAGCATAAGGTGGGACGAGGCAGTCTGAATTACATTTTATAGATGTATTTCTCACATATCTCAGAGTCTCTCGCGATCTTCGTCGTCGTCGTCGTCGTCGTCGTCGCGTCGTCGTCGTCGCCGCCGCCGCTTCTGCAGAAGTAGCAAATGGCCATCGTAGCAAATGCGGCGAGGGACGGCCTGCCTTCGATTCCGAATGCACAAAGTGTGTGGTCTTGTTTCTCAGTCTATATTTGGTCGGTCTCGTCAGAGGTTGAATGTAACGAATGGGTGGGAAAGAGCAAGGGGCAGCGGCTGTGTAGAACGAAAACACAAATCCTCAGGGGTGTGAGCGTTTCGAGATGAGTCGTATACATGTAAATGTTGATCGTCAGTGACCGTGTGGTCTAATGGATAAGGCGTCGGACGTCGTATCTGAAGATTACAGGTTCGAATGCTGTCACGCTTGTGTTTTTCCAGTTCTGAAAAAGAAACATACCGTTTTAATGTAGCAATTGAGCAGTACGAAACCGTCTGAATGTTGCTGTTGACCATTTTTTGCTTGGAGATGCTCTTGAGCTTGAAACACACACAGCAAGACCGGTGTTAACTAGCGAAATGGTCGGCAGAGTGCCGACACCGCGAGTTTTGACTGGCATTTGCACATCTAAAACAACGTCGGAAAGTAACTCGTTCGGCTTTTGAGTCACATAAAGTATGTGTGTTAATTTTGACGCCACTAGCTCTGCTTGTTGTCATGCAATTTCTTTGCCTCTCAGAAATGATTATGACATAAAAGTGAAGTACGTGACGAGTGTGACGTTAGGAAAACATTAGGCAGCATGGAGAGATTCTGTATGGGACCATCCAACCCAAACGAGTACTGTGTGACGTGCTACCCGGCAAGTATTCACCGAGGTAGCCGGCTATCTCAGTCGGTAGAGCGTCAGACACTTAATCCCACCGTCGTGGGTTCGAGCCAGACGCTGGGCGAAACAGAATTTTGTTCCGCTGCAGGTGTAAATTACCGTTTTTCTGATTAACGAGATTTAATGGAAATAGCAACTTTAAACTTTGCCTACGTCTCTGTCAGTCGCAAGGAAACTGTATTTGAAGGTGAAGGTGATTTTGTAGACATGTGTAAAAGACATGTTCTGAAATGCAAGTGTTGTGGTTTGGAGAGCACATCGGTTACGTGTCAGATGTGTAGCCAAGCAGTAATTTGTTGCCATAGCTGCAAATATTAGCCGATAATATGAATTGTTGTCAGCTAAAGTCTGATGATGCAGACGACCGTAAGGACGAAGTACCCAAGAGTACCGCTAGGCCGCGCCTCTTTAGCTCAGTGGTAGAGCACTGGTCTAATAAACCACGGGTCGTAAGTTCCATCCTCACAGGAGAAAGATGAATTTTGGAAATCAGTTGCGCGTCGTGGCCGTATAGCAAACAGTACCTGTGATGACGAACAATTAGCGACAGGCGTTTTTTTAAGATTTACTCTCAGATGTGATTAAGGCGAATGGCGCAGATAAAGCATTTGCCAAAGCGGTACAGCATAAGGTGGGACGAGGCAGTCTGAATTACATTTTATAGATGTATTTCTCACATATCTCAGAGCCTCTCGCGATCGTCGTCGTCGTCGTCGTCGTCGTCGTCGTCGTCGTCGTCGTCGTCGTCGTCGTCGTCGCCGCCGCCGCTTCTGCAGAAGTAGCAAATGGCCATCGTAGCAAATGCGGCGAGGGACGCCCTGCCTTCGATTCCGAATGCACAAATTGTGTGGTCTTGTTTCTCAGTCTATATTTGGTCGGTCTCGTCAGAGGTTGAATGTAACGAATGGGTGGGAAAGAGCAAAGGGCAGCGGCTGTGTAGAACGAAAACACATATCCTCAGGGGTGTGAGCGTTTCGAGATGAGTCGTATACATGTAAATGAGGATCGTCAGTGACTGTGTGGCCTAATGGATAAGGCGTCGGACTTCGGATCTGAAGATTACAGGTTCGAATGCTGTCACGCTTGTGTTTTTCCAGTTCTGAAAAAGAAACATACCGTTTTAATGTAGCAATTGAGCAGTACGAAACCGTCTGAATGTTGCTGTTGACCATTTTTTGCTTGGAGATGCTCTTGAGCTTGAAACACACACAGCAAGACCGGTGTTAACTAGCGAAATGGTCGGCAGAGTGCCGACACCGCGAGTTTTGACTGGCATTTGCACATCTAAAACAACGTCGGAAAGTAACTCGTTCGGCTTTTGAGTCACATAAAGTATGTGTGTTAATTTTGACGCCACTAGCTCTGCTTGTTGTCATGCAATTTCTTTGCCTCTCAGAAATGATTATGACATAAAAGTGAAGTACGTGACGAGTGTGACGTTAGGAAAACATTAGGCAGCATGGAGAGATGCTGTATGGGACCACCCAACCCAAACGAGTACTGTGTGACGTGCTACCCGGCAAGTATTCACCGAGGTAGCCGGCTATCTCAGTCGGTAGAGCGTCAGACACTTAATCCCATGGTCGTGGGTTCCAGCCAGACGCTGGGCGAAACGGAATTTTGTTCCGCTGCAGGTGTAAATTACCGTTTTTCTGATTAACGAGATTTAATGGAAATAGCAACTTTAAACTTTGCCTACGTCTCTGTCAGTCGCAAGGAAACTGTATTTGAAGGTGAAGGTGATTTTGTAGACATGTGTAAAAGACATGTTCTGAAATGCAAGTGTTGTGGTTTGGAGAGCACATCGGTTACGTGTCAGATGTGTAGCCAAGCAGTAATTTGTCGCCATAGCTGCAAATATTAGCCGATAATATGAATTGTTGTCAGCTAAAGTCTGATGATGCAGACGACCGTAAGGACGAAGTACCCAAGAGTACCGCTAGGCCACGCCTCTTTAGCTCAGTGGTAGAGCACTGGTCTAATAAACCAGGGGTCGTAAGTTCCATCCTCACAGGAGAAAGATGAATTTTGGAAATCAGTTGCGCGTCGTGGCCGTATAGCAAACAGTACCTGTGATGACGAACAATTAGCGACAGGCGTTTTTTTAAGATTTACTCTCAGATGTGATTAAGGCGAATGGCGCAGATAAAGCATTTGCCAAAGCGGTACAGCATAAGGTGGGACGAGGCAGTCTGAATTACATTTTATAGATGTATTTCTCACATATCTCAGAGTCTCTCGCGATCTTCGTCGTCGTCGTCGTCGTCGTCGTCGCGTCGTCGTCGTCGCCGCCGCCGCTTCTGCAGAAGTAGCAAATGGCCATCGTAGCAAATGCGGCGAGGGACGGCCTGCCTTCGATTCCGAATGCACAAAGTGTGTGGTCTTGTTTCTCAGTCTATATTTGGTCGGTCTCGTCAGAGGTTGAATGTAACGAATGGGTGGGAAAGAGCAAGGGGCAGCGGCTGTGTAGAACGAAAACACAAATCCTCAGGGGTGTGAGCGTTTCGAGATGAGTCGTATACATGTAAATGTTGATCGTCAGTGACCGTGTGGTCTAATGGATAAGGCGTCGGACTTCGTATCTGAAGATTACAGGTTCGAATGCTGTCACGCTTGTGTTTTTCCAGTTCTGAAAAAGAAACATACCGTTTTAATGTAGCAATTGAGCAGTACGAAACCGTCTGAATGTTGCTGTTGACCATTTTTTGCTTGGAGATGCTCTTGAGCTTGAAACACACACAGCAAGACCGGTGTTAACTAGCGAAATGGTCGGCAGAGTGCCGACACCGCGAGTTTTGACTGGCATTTGCACATCTAAAACAACGTCGGAAAGTAACTCGTTCGGCTTTTGAGTCACATAAAGTATGTGTGTTAATTTTGACGCCACTAGCTCTGCTTGTTGTCATGCAATTTCTTTGCCTCTCAGAAATGATTATGACATAAAAGTGAAGTACGTGACGAGTGTGACGTTAGGAAAACATTAGGCAGCATGGAGAGATTCTGTATGGGACCATCCAACCCAAACGAGTACTGTGTGACGTGCTACCCGGCAAGTATTCACCGAGGTAGCCGGCTATCTCAGTCGGTAGAGCGTCAGACACTTAATCCCACCGTCGTGGGTTCGAGCCAGACGCTGGGCGAAACGGAATTTTGTTCCGCTGCAGGTGTAAATTACCGTTTTTCTGATTAACGAGATTTAATGGAAATAGCAACTTTAAACTTTGCCTACGTCTCTGTCAGTCGCAAGGAAACTGTATTTGAAGGTGAAGGTGATTTTGTAGACATGTGTAAAAGACATGTTCTGAAATGCAAGTGTTGTGGTTTGGAGAGCACATCGGTTACGTGTCAGATGTGTAGCCAAGCAGTAATTTGTCGCCATAGCTGCAAATATTAGCCGATAATATGAATTGTTGTCAGCTAAAGTCTGATGATGCAGACGACCGTAAGGACGAAGTACCCAAGAGTACCGCTAGGCCGCGCCTCTTTAGCTCAGTGGTAGAGCACTGGTCTAATAAACCACGGGTCGTAAGTTCCATCCTCACAGGAGAAAGATGAATTTTGGAAATCAGTTGCGCGTCGTGGCCGTATAGCAAACAGTACCTGTGATGACGAACAATTAGCGACAGGCGTTTTTTTAAGATTTACTCTCAGATGTGATTAAGGCGAATGGCGCAGATAAAGCATTTGCCAAAGCGGTACAGCATAAGGTGGGACGAGGCAGTCTGAAATACATTTTATAGATGTATTTCTCACATATCTCAGAGCCTCTCGCGATCTTCGTCGTCGTCGTCGTCGTCGTCGTCGTCGTCGTCGTCGTCGCCGCCGCTTCTGCAGAAGTAGCAAATGGCCATCGTAGCAAATGCGGCGAGGGACGCCCTGCCTTCGATTCCGAATGCACAAATTGTGTGGTCTTGTTTCTCAGTCTATATTTGGTCGGTCTCGTCAGAGGTTGAATGTAACGAATGGGTGGGAAAGAGCAAAGGGCAGCGGCTGTGTAGAACGAAAACACATATCCTCAGGGGTGTGAGCGTTTCGAGATGAGTCGTATACATGTAAATGAGGATCGTCAGTGACTGTGTGGCCTAATGGATAAGGCGTCGGACTTCGGATCTGAAGATTACAGGTTCGAATGCTGTCACGCTTGTGTTTTTCCAGTTCTGAAAAAGAAACATACCGTTTTAATGTAGCAATTGAGCAGTACGAAACCGTCTGAATGTTGCTGTTGACCATTTTTTGCTTGGAGATGCTCTTGAGCTTGAAACACACAAAGCAAGACCGGTGTTAACTAGCGAAATGGTCGGCAGAGTGCCGACACCGCGAGTTTTGACTGGCATTTGCACATCTAAAACAACGTCGGAAAGTAACTCGTTCGGCTTTTGAGTCACATAAAGTATGTGTGTTAATTTTGACGCCACTAGCTCTGCTTGTTGTCATGCAATTTCTTTGCCTCTCAGAAATGATTATGACATAAAAGTGAAGTACGTGACGAGTGTGACGTTAGGAAAACATTAGGCAGCATGGAGAGATTCTGTATGGGACCACCCAACCCAAACGAGTACTGTGTGACGTGCTACCCGGCAAGTATTCACCGAGGTAGCCGGCTATCTCAGTCGGTAGAGCGTCAGACACTTAATCCCACCGTCGTGGGTTCGAGCCAGACGCTGGGCGAAACGGAATTTTGTTCCGCTGCAGGTGTAAATTACCGTTTTTCTGATTAACGAGATTTAATGGAAATAGCAACTTTAAACTTTGCCTACGTCTCTGTCAGTCGCAAGGAAACTGTATTTGAAGGTGAAGGTGATTTTGTAGACATGTGTAAAAGACATGTTCTGAAATGCAAGTGTTGTGGTTTGGAGAGCACATCGGTTACGTGTCAGATGTGTAGCCAAGCAGTAATTTGTCGCCATAGCTGCAAATATTAGCCGATAATATGAATTGTTGTCAGCTAAAGTCTGATGATGCAGACGACCGTAAGGACGAAGTACCCAAGAGTACCGCTAGGCCGCGCCTCTTTAGCTCAGTGGTAGAGCACTGGTCTCATAAACCAGGGGTCGTAAGTTCCATCCTCACAGGAGAAAGATGAATTTTGGAAATCAGTTGCGCGTCGTGGCCGTATAGCAAACAGTACCTGTGATGACGAACAATTAGCGACAGGCGTTTTTTTAAGATTTACTCTCAGATGTGATTAAGGCGAATGGCGCAGATAAAGCATTTGCCAAAGCGGTACAGCATAAGGTGGGACGAGGCAGTCTGAATTACATTTTATAGATGTATTTCTCACATATCTCAGAGTCTCTCGCGATCTTCGTCGTCGTCGTCGTCGTCGTCGTCGCGTCGTCGTCGTCGCCGCCGCCGCTTCTGCAGAAGTAGCAAATGGCCATCGTAGCAAATGCGGCGAGGGACGGCCTGCCTTCGATTCCGAATGCACAAAGTGTGTGGTCTTGTTTCTCAGTCTATATTTGGTCGGTCTCGTCAGAGGTTGAATGTAACGAATGGGTGGGAAAGAGCAAGGGGCAGCGGCTGTGTAGAACGAAAACACAAATCCTCAGGGGTGTGAGCGTTTCGAGATGAGTCGTATACATGTAAATGTTGATCGTCAGTGACAGTGTGGTCTAATGGATAAGGCGTCGGACTTCGTATCTGAAGATTACAGGTTCGAATGCTGTCACGCTTGTGTTTTTCCAGTTCTGAAAAAGAAACATACCGTTTTAATGTAGCAATTGAGCAGTACGAAACCGTCTGAATGTTGCTGTTGACCATTTTTTGCTTGGAGATGCTCTTGAGCTTGAAACACACACAGCAAGACCGGTGTTAACTAGCGAAATGGTCGGCAGAGTGCCGACACCGCGAGTTTTGACTGGCATTTGCACATCTAAAACAACGTCGGAAAGTAACTCGTTCGGCTTTTGAGTCACATAAAGTATGTGTGTTAATTTTGACGCCACTAGCTCTGCTTGTTGTCATGCAATTTCTTTGCCTCTCAGAAATGATTATGACATAAAAGTGAAGTACGTGACGAGTGTGACGTTAGGAAAACATTAGGCAGCATGGAGAGATGCTGTATGGGACCACCCAACCCAAACGAGTACTGTGTGACGTGCTACCCGGCAAGTATTCACCGAGGTAGCCGGCTATGTCAGTCGGTAGAGCGTCAGACACTTAATCCCACCGTCGTGGGTTCGAGCCAGACGCTGGGCGAAACGGAATTTTGTTCCGCTGCAGGTGTAAATTACCGTTTTTCTGATTAACGAGATTTAATGGAAATAGCAACTTTAAACTTTGCCTACGTCTCTGTCAGTCGCAAGGAAACTGTATTTGAAGGTGAAGGTGATTTTGTAGACATGTGTAAAAGACATGTTCTGAAATGCAAGTGTTGTGGTTTGGAGAGCACATCGGTTACGTGTCAGATGTGTAGCCAAGCAGTAATTTGTCGCCATAGCTGCAAATATTAGCCGATAATATGAATTGTTGTCAGCTAAAGTGTGATGATGCAGACGACCGTAAGGACGAAGTACCCAAGAGTACCGCTAGGCCGCGCCTCTTTAGCTCAGTGGTAGAGCACTGGTCTAATAAACCAGGGGTCGTAAGTTCCATCCTCACAGGAGAAAGATGAATTTTGGAAATCAGTTGCGCGTCGTGGCCGTATAGCAAACAGTACCTGTGATGACGAACAATTAGCGACAGGCGTTTTTTTAAGATTTACTCTCAGATGTGATTAAGGCGAATGGCGCAGATAAAGCATTTGCCAAAGCGGTACAGCATAAGGTGGGACGAGGCAGTCTGAATTACATTTTATAGATGTATTTCTCACATATCTCAGAGCCTCTCGCGATCGTCGTCGTCGTCGTCGTCGTCGTCGTCGTCGTCGTCGTCGCCGCCGCCGCTTCTGCAGAAGTAGCAAATGGCCATCGTAGCAAATGCGGCGAGGGACGCCCTGCCTTCGATTCCGAATGCACAAATTGTGTGGTCTTGTTTCTCAGTCTATATTTGGTCGGTCTCGTCAGAGGTTGAATGTAACGAATGGGTGGGAAAGAGCAAAGGGCAGCGGCTGTGTAGAACGAAAACACATATCCTCAGGGGTGTGAGCGTTTCGAGATGAGTCGTATACATGTAAATGAGGATCGTCAGTGACTGTGTGGCCTAATGGATAAGGCGTCGGACTTCGGATCTGAAGATTACAGGTTCGAATGCTGTCACGCTTGTGTTTTTCCAGTTCTGAAAAAGAAACATACCGTTTTAATGTAGCAATTGAGCAGTACGAAACCGTCTGAATGTTGCTGTTGACCATTTTTTGCTTGGAGATGCTCTTGAGCTTGAAACACACACAGCAAGACCGGTGTTAACTAGCGAAATGGTCGGCAGAGTGCCGACACCGCGAGTTTTGACTGGCATTTGCACATCTAAAACAACGTCGGAAAGTAACTCGTTCGGCTTTTGAGTCACATAAAGTATGTGTGTTAATTTTGACGCCACTAGCTCTGCTTGTTGTCATGCAATTTCTTTGCCTCTCAGAAATGATTATGACATAAAAGTGAAGTACGTGACGAGTGTGACGTTAGGAAAACATTAGGCAGCATGGAGAGATTCTGTATGGGACCATCCAACCGAAACGAGTACTGTGTGACGTGCTACCCGGCAAGTATTCACCGAGGTAGCCGGCTATCTCAGTCGGTAGAGCGTCAGACACTTAATCCCACCGTCGTGGGTTCGAGCCAGACGCTGGGCGAAACGGAATTTTGTTCCGCTGCAGGTGTAAATTACCGTTTTTCTGATTAACGAGATTTAATGGAAATAGCAACTTTAAACTTTGCCTACGTCTCTGTCAGTCGCAAGGAAACTGTATTTGAAGGTGAAGGTGATTTTGTAGACATGTGTAAAAGACATGTTCTGAAATGCAAGTGTTGTGGTTTGGAGAGCACATCGGTTACGTGTCAGATGTGTAGCCAAGCAGTAATTTGTCGCCATAGCTGCAAATATTAGCCGATAATATGAATTGTTGTCAGCTAAAGTCTGATGATGCAGACGACCGTAAGGACGAAGTACCCAAGAGTACCGCTAGGCCGCGCCTCTTTAGCTCAGTGGTAGAGCACTGGTCTAATAAACCAGGGGTCGTAAGTTCCATCCTCACAGGAGAAAGATGAATTTTGGAAATCAGTTGCGCGTCGTGGCCGTATAGCAAACAGTACCTGTGATGACGAACAATTAGCGACAGGCGTTTTTTTAAGATTTACTCTCAGATGTGATTAAGGCGAATGGCGCAGATAAAGCATTTGCCAAAGCGGTACAGCATAAGGTGGGACGAGGCAGTCTGAATTACATTTTATAGATGTATTTCTCACATATCTCAGAGTCTCTCGCGATCTTCGTCGTCGTCGTCGTCGTCGTCGCGTCGTCGTCGTCGCCGCCGCCGCTTCTGCAGAAGTAGCAAATGGCCATCGTAGCAAATGCGGCGAGGGACGGCCTGCCTTCGATTCCGAATGCACAAAGTGTGTGGTCTTGTTTCTCAGTCTATATTTGGTCGGTCTCGTCAGAGGTTGAATGTAACGAATGGGTGGGAAAGAGCAAGGGGCAGCGGCTGTGTAGAACGAAAACACAAATCCTCAGGGGTGTGAGCGTTTCGAGATGAGTCGTATACATGTAAATGTTGATCGTCAGTGACCGTGTGGTCTAATGGATAAGGCGTCGGACTTCGTATCTGAAGATTACAGGTTCGAATGCTGTCACGCTTGTGTTTTTCCAGTTCTGAAAAAGAAACATACCGTTTTAATGTAGCAATTGAGCAGTACGAAACCGTCTGAATGTTGCTGTTGACCATTTTTTGCTTGGAGATGCTCTTGAGCTTGAAACACACACAGCAAGACCGGTGTTAACTAGCGAAATGGTCGGCAGAGTGCCGACACCGCGAGTTTTGACTGGCATTTGCACATCTAAAACAACGTCGGAAAGTAACTCGTTCGGCTTTTGAGTCACATAAAGTATGTGTGTTAATTTTGACGCCACTAGCTCTGCTTGTTGTCATGCAATTTCTTTGCCTCTCAGAAATGATTATGACATAAAAGTGAAGTACGTGACGAGTGTGACGTTAGGAAAACATTAGGCAGCATGGAGAGATGCTGTATGGGACCACCCAACCCAAACGAGTACTGTGTGACGTGCTACCCGGCAAGTATTCACCGAGGTAGCCGGCTATCTCAGTCGGTAGAGCGTCAGACACTTAATCCCACCGTCGTGGGTTCGAGCCAGACGCTGGGCGAAACGGAATTTTGTTCCGCTGCAGGTGTAAATTACCGTTTTTCTGATTAACGAGATTTAATGGAAATAGCAACTTTAAACTTTGCCTACGTCTCTGTCAGTCGCAAGGAAACTGTATTTGAAGGTGAAGGTGATTTTGTAGACATGTGTAAAAGACATGTTCTGAAATGCAAGTGTTGTGGTTTGGAGAGCACATCGGTTACGTGTCAGATGTGTAGCCAAGCAGTAATTTGTCGCCATAGCTGCAAATATTAGCCGATAATATGAATTGTTGTCAGCTAAAGTCTGATGATGCAGACGACCGTAAGGACGAAGTACCCAAGAGTACCGCTAGGCCGCGCCTCTTTAGCTCAGTGGTAGAGCACTGGTCTAATAAACCAGGGGTCGTAAGTTCCATCCTCACAGGAGAAAGATGAATTTTGGAAATCAATTGCGCGTCGTGGCCGTATAGCAAACAGTACCTGTGATGACGAACAATTAGCGACAGGCGTTTTTTTAAGATTTACTCTCAGATGTGATTAAGGCGAATGGCGCAGATAAAGCATTTGCCAAAGCGGTACAGCATAAGGTGGGACGAGGCAGTCTGAATTACATTTTATAGATGTATTTCTCACATATCTCAGAGTCTCTCGCGATCTTCGTCGTCGTCGTCGTCGTCGCGTCGTCGTCGTCGCCGCCGCCGCTTCTGCAGAAGTAGCAAATGGCCATCGTAGCAAATGCGGCGAGGGACGGCCTGCCTTCGATTCCGAATGCACAAAGTGTGTGGTCTTGTTTCTCAGTCTATATTTGGTCGGTCTCGTCAGAGGTTGAATGTAACGAATGGGTGGGAAAGAGCAAGGGGCAGCGGCTGTGTAGAACGAAAACACAAATCCTCAGGGGTGTGAGCGTTTCGAGATGAGTCGTATACATGTAAATGTTGATCGTCAGTGACCGTGTGGTCTAATGGATAAGGCGTCGGACTTCGTATCTGAAGATTACAGGTTCGAATGCTGTCACGCTTGTGTTTTTCCAGTTCTGAAAAAGAAACATACCGTTTTAATGTAGCAATTGAGCAGTACGAAACCGTCTGAATGTTGCTGTTGACCATTTTTTGCTTGGAGATGCTCTTGAGCTTGAAACACACACAGCAAGACCGGTGTTAACTAACGAAATGGTCGGCAGAGTGCCGACACCGCGAGTTTTGACTGGCACTTGCACATCTAAAACAACGTCGGAAAGTAACTCGTTCGGCTGTTGAGTCACATAAAGTATGTGTGTTAAGTTTGACGCCACTAGCTCTGCTTGTTGTCATGCAATTTCTTTGCCTCTCAGAAATGATTATGACATAAAAGTGAAGTACGTGACGAGTGTGACGTTAGGAAAACATTAGGCAGTATGGAGAGATTCTGTATGGGACCACCCAACCCAAACGAGTACTGTGTGACGTGCTACCCGGCAAGTATTCACCGAGGTAGCCGGCTATCTCAGTCGGTAGAGCGTCAGACTCTTATTCCCAGGGTCGTGGGTTCGAGCCAGACGCTGGGCGGAACGGAATTTTGTTCCGCTGCAGGTGTAAATTACCGTTTTTCTGATTAACAAGATTTAATGGAAATAGCAACTTTAAACTTTGCCTACGTCTCTGTCAGTCGCAAGGAAACTGTATTTGAAGGTGAAGGTGATTTTGTAGACATGTGTAAAAGACATGTTCTGAAATGCAAGTGTTGTGGTTTGGAGAGCACATCGGTTACGTGTCAGATGTGTAGCCAAGCAGTAATTTGTCGCCATAGCTGCAAATATTAGCCGATAATATGAATTGTTGTCAGCTAAAGTCTGATGATGCAGACGACCGTAAGGACGAAGTACCCAAGAGTACCGCTAGGCCGCGCCTCTTTAGCTCAGTGGTAGAGCACTGGTCTAATAAACGAGGGGTCGTAAGTTCCATCCTCACAGGAGAAAGATGAATTTTGGAAATCAGTTGCGCGTCGTGGCCGTATAGCAAACAGTACCTGTGATGACGAACAATTAGCGACAGACGTTTTTTTAAGATTTACTCTCAGATGTGATTAAGGCGAATGGCGCAGATAAAGCATTTGCCAAAGCGGTACAGCATAAGGTGGGACGAGGCAGTCTGAATTACATTTTATAGATGTATTTCTCACATATCTCAGAGTCTCTCGCGATCTTCGTCGTCGTCGTCGTCGTCGCCGCCGCCGCTTCTGCAGAAGTAGCAAATGGCCATCGTAGCAAATGCGGCGAGGGACGGCCTGCCTTCGATTCCGAATGCACAAATTGTGTGGTCTTGTTTCTCAGTCTATATTTGGTCGGTCTCGTCAGAGGTTGAATGTAACGAATGGGTGGGAAAGAGCAAAGGGCAGCGGCTGTGTAGAACGAAAACACATATCCTCAGGGGTGTGAGCGTTTCGAGATGAGTCGTATACATGTAAATGAGGATCGTCAGTGACTGTGTGGCCTAATGGATAAGGCGTCGGACTTCGGCTCTGAAGATTACAGGTTCGAATGCTGTCACGCTTGTGTTTTTCCAGTTCTGAAAAAGAAACATACCGTTTTAATGTAGCAATTGAGCAGTACGAAACCGTCTGAATGTTGCTGTTGACCATTTTTTGCTTGGAGATGCTCTTGAGCTTGAAACACACACAGCAAGACCGGTGTTAACTAGCGAAATGGTCGGCAGAGTGCCGACACCGCGAGTTTTGACTGGCATTTGCACATCTAAAACAACGTCGGAAAGTAACTCGTTCGGCTTTTGAGTCACATAAAGTATGTGTGTTAATTTTGACGCCACTAGCTCTGCTTGTTGTCATGCAATTTCTTTGCCTCTCAGAAATGATTATGACATAAAAGTGAAGTACGTGACGAGTGTGACGTTAGGAAAACATTAGGCAGCATGGAGAGATTCTGTATGGGACCACCCAACCCAAACGAGTACTGTGTGACGTGCTACCCGGCAAGTATTCACCGAGGTAGCCGGCTATCTCAGTCGGTAGAGCGTCAGACACTTAATCCCAGGGTCGTGGGTTCGAGCCAGACGCTGGGCGAAACGGAATTTTGTTCCGCTGCAGGTGTAAATTACCGTTTTTCTGATTAACGAGATTTAATGGAAATAGCAACTTTAAACTTTGCCTACGTCTCTGTCAGTCGCAAGGAAACTGTATTTGAAGGTGAAGGTGATTTTGTAGACATGTGTAAAAGACATGTTCTGAAATGCAAGTGTTGTGGTTTGGAGAGCACATCGGTTACGTGTCAGATGTGTAGCCAAGCAGTAATTTGTCGCCATAGCTGCAAATATTAGCCGATAATATGAATTGTTGTCAGCTAAAGTCTGATGATGCAGACGACCGTAAGGACGAAGTACCCAAGAGTACCGCTAGGCCGCGCCTCTTTAGCTCAGTGGTAGAGCACTGGTCTAATAAACCAGGGGTCGTAAGTTCCATCCTCACAGGAGAAAGATGAATTTTGGAAATCATTCGCGCGTCGTGGCCGTATAGCAAACAGTACCTGTGATGACGAACAATTAGCGACAGGCGTTTTTTTAAGATTTACTCTCAGATGTGATTAAGGCGAATGGCGCAGATAAAGCATTTGCCAAAGCGGTACAGCATAAGGTGGGACGAGGCAGTCTGAATTACATTTTATAGATGTATTTCTCACATATCTCAGAGTCTCTGGCGATCTTCGTCGTCGTCGTCGTCGTCGTCGCGTCGTCGTCGTCGCCGCCGCCGCTTCTGCAGAAGTAGCAAATGGCCATCGTAGCAAATGCGGCGAGGGACGGCCTGCCTTCGATTCCGAATGCACAAAGTGTGTGGTCTTGTTTCTCAGTCTATATTTGGTCGGTCTCGTCAGAGGTTGAATGTAACGAATGGGTGGGAAAGAGCAAGGGGCAGCGGCTGTGTAGAACGAAAACACAAATCCTCAGGGGTGTGAGCGTTTCGAGATGAGTCGTATACATGTAAATGTTGATCGTCAGTGACCGTGTGGTCTAATGGATAAGGCGTCGGACTTCGTATCTGAAGATTACAGGTTCGAATGCTGTCACGCTTGTGTTTTTCCAGTTCTGAAAAAGAAACATACCGTTTTAATGTAGCAATTGAGCAGTACGAAACCGTCTGAATGTTGCTGTTGACCATTTTTTGCTTGGAGATGCTCTTGAGCTTGAAACACACACAGCAAGACCGGTGTTAACTAACGAAATGGTCGGCAGAGTGCCGACACCGCGAGTTTTGACTGGCACTTGCACATCTAAAACAACGTCGGAAAGTAACTCGTTCGGCTTTTGAGTCACATAAAGTATGTGTGTTAATTTTGACGCCACTAGCTCTGCTTGTTGTCATGCAATTTCTTTGCCTCTCAGAAATGATTATGACATAAAAGTGAAGTACGTGACGAGTGTGACGTTAGGAAAACATTAGGCAGTATGGAGAGATTCTGTATGGGACCACCCAACCCAAACGAGTACTGTGTGACGTGCTACCCGGCAAGTATTCACCGAGGTAGCCGGCTATCTCAGTCGGTAGAGCGTCAGACTCTCATTCCCAGGGTCGTGGGTTCGAGCCAGACGCTGGGCGGAACGGAATTTTGTTCCGCTGCAGGTGTAAATTACCGTTTTTCTGATTAACGAGATTTAATGGAAATAGCAACTTTAAACTTTGCCTACGTCTCTGTCAGTCGCAAGGAAACTGTATTTGAAGGTGAAGGTGATTTTGTAGACATGTGTGAAAGACATGTTCTGAAATGCAAGTGTTGTGGTTTGGAGAGCACATCGGTTACGTGTCAGATGTGTAGCCAAGCAGTAATTTGTCGCCATAGCTGGTAATATTAGCCGGTAATATGAAGTGTTGTCAGCTAAAGTCTGATGGTGCAGACGACCGTAAGGACGAAGTACCCAAGAGTACCGCTAGGCCGCGCCTCTTTAGCTCAGTGGTAGAGCACTGGTCTTATAAACCAGGGGTTGTAAGTTCCATCCTCACAGGAGAAAGATGAATTTTGGAAATCAGTTGCGCGTCGTGGCCGTATAGCAAACAGTACCTGTGATGACGAACAATTAGCGACAGGCGTTTTTTTAAGATTTACTCTCAGATGTGATTAAGGCGAATGGCGCAGATAAAGCATTTGCCAAAGCGGTACAGCATAAGGTGGGACGAGGCAGTCTGAATTACATTTTATAGATGTATTTCTCACATATCTCAGAGCCTCCCGCGATCTTCGTCGTCGTCGTCGTCGTCGTCGTCGTCGTCGCCGCCGCCGCTTCTGCAGAAGTAGCAAATGGCCATCGTAGCAAATGCGGCGAGGGACGGCCTGCCTTCGATTCCGAATGCACAAATTGTGTGGTCTTGTTTCTCAGTCTATATTTGGTCGGTCTCGTCAGAGGTTGAATGTAACGAATGGGTGGGAAAGAGCAAAGGGCAGCGGCTGTGTAGAACGAAAACACATATCCTCAGGGGTGTGAGCGTTTCGAGATGAGTCGTATACATGTAAATGAGGATCGTCAGTGACTGTGTGGCCTAATGGATAAGGCGTCGGACTTCGGCTCTGAAGATTACAGGTTCGAATGCGGTCACGCTTGTGTTTTTCCAGTTCTGAAAAAGAAACATACCGTTTTAATGTAGCAATTGAGCAGTACGAAACCGTCTGAATGTTGCTGTTGACCATTTTTTGCTTGGAGATGCTCTTGAGCTTGAAACACACACAGCAAGACCGGTGTTAACTAACGAAATGGTCGGCAGAGTGCCGACACCGCGAGTTTTGACTGGCACTTGCACATCTAAAACAACGTCGGAAAGTAACTCGTTCGGCTGTTGAGTCACATAAAGTATGTGTGTTAATTTTGACGCCACTAGCTCTGCTTGTTGTCATGCAATTTCTTTGCCTCTCAGAAATGATTATGACATAAAAGTGAAGTACGTGACGAGTGTGACGTTAGGAAAACATTAGGCAGCATGGAGAGATGCTGTATGGGACCACCCAACCCAAACGAGTACTGTGTGACGTGCTACCCGGCAAGTATTCACCGAGGTAGCCGGCTATCTCAGTCGGTAGAGCGTCAGACACTTAATCCCAGGGTCGTGGGTTCGAGCCAGACGCTGGGCGAAACGGAATTTTGTTCCGCTGCAGGTGTAAATTACCGTTTTTCTGATTAACGAGATTTAATGGAAATAGCAACTTTAAACTTTGCCTACGTCTCTGTCAGTCGCAAGGAAACTGTATTTGAAGGTGAAGGTGATTTTGTAGACATGTGTAAAAGACATGTTCTGAAATGCAAGTGTTGTGGTTTGGAGAGCACATCGGTTACGTGTCAGATGTGTAGCCAAGCAGTAATTTGTCGCCATAGCTGCAAATATTAGCCGATAATATGAATTGTTGTCAGCTAAAGTCTGATGATGCAGACGACCGTAAGGACGAAGTAACCTAGAGTACCGCTAGGCCGCGCCTCTTTAGCTCAGTGGTAGAGCGCTGGTCTAATAAACCAGGGGTCGTAAGTTCCATCCTCACAGGAGAAAGATGAATTTTGGAAATCAGTTGCGCGTCGTGGCCGTATAGCAAACAGTACCTGTGATGACGAACAATTAGCGACAGGCGTTTTTTTAAGATTTACTCTCAGATGTGATTAAGGCGAATGGCGCAGATAAAGCATTTGCCAAAGCGGTACAGCATAAGGTGGGACGAGGCAGTCTGAATTACATTTTATAGATGTATTTCTCACATATCTCAGAGTCTCTCGCGATCTTCGTCGTCGTCGTCGTCGTCGTCGTCGCCGCCGCCGCTTCTGCAGAAGTAGCAAATGGCCATCGTAGCAAATGCGGCGAGGGACGGCCTGCCTTCGATTCCGAATGCACAAATTGTGTGGTCTTGTTTCTCAGTCTATATTTGGTCGGTCTCGTCAGAGGTTGAATGTAACGAATGGGTGGGAAAGAGCAAAGGGCAGCGGCTGTGTAGAACGAAAACACATATCCTCAGGGGTGTGAGCGTTTCGAGATGAGTCGTATACATGTAAATGAGGATCGTCAGTGACTGTGTGGCCTAATGGATAAGGCGTCGGACTTCGGCTCTGAAGATTACAGGTTCGAATGCGGTCACGCTTGTGTTTTTCCAGTTCTGAAAAAGAAACATACCGTTTTAATGTAGCAATTGAGCAGTACGAAACCGTCTGAATGTTGCTGTTGACCATTTTTTGCTTGGAGATGCTCTTGAGCTTGAAACACACACAGCAAGACCGGTGTTAACTAACGAAATGGTCGGCAGAGTGCCGACACCGCGAGTTTTGACTGGCACTTGCACATCTAAAACAACGTCGGAAAGTAACTCGTTCGGCTGTTGAGTCACATAAAGTATGTGTGTTAATTTTGACGCCACTAGCTCTGCTTGTTGTCATGCAATTTCTTTGCCTCTCAGAAATGATTATGACATAAAAGTGAAGTACGTGACGAGTGTGACGTTAGGAAAACATTAGGCAGCATGGAGAGATGCTGTATGGGACCACCCAACCCAAACGAGTACTGTGTGACGTGCTACCCGGCAAGTATTCACCGAGGTAGCCGGCTATCTCAGTCGGTAGAGCGTCAGACACTTAATCCCAGGGTCGTGGGTTCGAGCCAGACGCTGGGCGAAACGGAATTTTGTTCCGCTGCAGGTGTAAATTACCGTTTTTCTGATTAACGAGATTTAATGGAAATAGCAACTTTAAACTTTGCCTACGTCTCTGTCAGTCGCAAGGAAACTGTATTTGAAGGTGAAGGTGATTTTGTAGACATGTGTAAAAGACATGTTCTGAAATGCAAGTGTTGTGGTTTGGAGAGCACATCGGTTACGTGTCAGATGTGTAGCCAAGCAGTAATTTGTCGCCATAGCTGCAAATATTAGCCGATAATATGAATTGTTGTCAGCTAAAGTCTGATGATGCAGACGACCGTAAGGACGAAGTAACCTAGAGTACCACTAGGCCGCGCCTCTTTAGCTCAGTGGTAGAGCGCTGGTCTAATAAACCAGGGGTCGTAAGTTCCATCCTCACAGGAGAAAGATGAATTTTGGAAATCAGTTGCGCGTCGTGGCCGTATAGCAAACAGTACCTGTGATGACGAACAATTAGCGACAGGCGTTTTTTTAAGATTTACTCTCAGATGTGATTAAGGCGAATGGCGCAGATAAAGCATTTGCCAAAGCGGTACAGCATAAGGTGGGACGAGGCAGTCTGAATTACATTTTATAGATGTATTTCTCACATATCTCAGAGTCTCTCGCGATCTTCGTCGTCGTCGTCGTCGTCGTCGCAGCCGCCGCTTCTGCAGAAGTAGCAAATGGCCATCGTAGCAAATGCGGCGAGGGACGCCCTGCCTTCGATTCCGAATGCACAAATTGTGTGGTCTTGTTTCTCAGTCTATATTTGGTCGGTCTCGTCAGAGGTTGAATGTAACGAATGGGTGGGAAAGAGCAAAGGGCAGCGGCTGTGTAGAACGAAAACACATATCCTCAGGGGTGTGAGCGTTTCGAGATGAGTCGTATACATGTAAATGAGGAACGTCAGTGACTGTGTGGCCTAATGGATAAGGCGTCGGACTTCGGCTCTGAAGATTACAGGTTCGAATGCTGTCACGCTTGTGTTTTTCCAGTTCTGAAAAAGAAACATACCGTTTTAATGTAGCAATTGAGCAGTACGAAACCGTCTGAATGTTGCTGTTGACCATTTTTTGCTTGGAGATGCTCTTGAGCTTGAAACACACACAGCAAGACCGGTGTTAACTAGCGAAATGGTCGGCAGAGTGCCGACACCGCGAGTTTTGACTGGCATTTGCACATCTAAAACAACGTCGGAAAGTAACTCGTTCGGCTTTTGAGTCACATAAAGTATGTGTGTTAATTTTGACGCCACTAGCTCTGCTTGTTGTCATGCAATTTCTTTGCCTCTCAGAAATGATTATGACATAAAAGTGAAGTACGTGACGAGTGTGACGTTAGGAAAACATTAGGCAGCATGGAGAGATGCTGTATGGGACCACCCAACTCAAACGAGTACTGTGTGACGTGCTACCCGGCAAGTATTCACCGAGGTAGCCGGCTATCTCAGTCGGTAGAGCGTCAGACTCTTATTCCCAGGGTCGTGGGTTCGAGCCAGACGCTGGGCGGAACGGAATTTTGTTCCGCTGCAGGTGTAAATTACCGTTTTTCTGATTAACGAGATTTAATGGAAATAGCAACTTTAAACTTTGCCTACGTCTCTGTCAGTCGCAAGGAAACTGTATTTGAAGGTGAAGGTGATTTTGTAGACATGTGTGAAAGACATGTTCTGAAATGCAAGTGTTGTGGTTTGGAGAGCACATCGGTTACGTGTCAGATGTGTAGCCAAGCAGTAATTTGTCGCCATAGCTGCAAATATTAGCCGATAATATGAATTGTTGTCAGCTAAAGTCTGATGATGCAGACGACCGTAAGGACGAAGTAACCTAGAGTACCGCTAGGCCGCGCCTCTTTAGCTCAGTGGTAGAGCGCTGGTCTAATAAACCAGGGGTCGTAAGTTCCATCCTCACAGGAGAAAGATGAATTTTGGAAATCAGTTGCGCGTCGTGGCCGTATAGCAAACAGTACCTGTGATGACGAACAATTAGCGACAGGCGTTTTTTTAAGATTTACTCTCAGATGTGATTAAGGCGAATGGCGCAGATAAAGCATTTGCCAAAGCGGTACAGCATAAGGTGGGACGAGGCAGTCTGAATTACATTTTATAGATGTATTTCTCACATATCTCAGAGTCTCTCGCGATCTTCGTCGTCGTCGTCGTCGTCGCGTCGTCGTCGTCGCCGCCGCCGCTTCTGCAGAAGTAGCAAATGGCCATCGTAGCAAATGCGGCGAGGGACGGCCTGCCTTCGATTCCGAATGCACAAATTGTGTGGTCTTGTTTCTCAGTCTATATTTGGTCGGTCTCGTCAGAGGTTGAATGTAACGAATGGGTGGGAAAGAGCAAGGGGCAGCGGCTGTGTAGAACGAAAACACAAATCCTCAGGGGTGTGAGCGTTTCGAGATGAGTCGTATACATGTAAATGTTGATCGTCAGTGACCGTGTGGTCTAATGGATAAGGCGTCGGACTTCGGATCTGAAGATTACAGGTTCGAATGCTGTCACGCTTGTGTTTTTCCAGTTCTGAAAAAGAAACATACCGTTTTAATGTAGCAATTGAGCAGTACGAAACCGTCTGAATGTTGCTGTTGACCATTTTTTGCTTGGAGATGCTCTTGAGCTTGAGACACACACAGCAAGACCGGTGTTAACTAACGAAATGGTCGGCAGAGTGCCGACACCGCGAGTTTTGACTGGCACTTGCACATCTAAAACAACATCGGAAAGTAACTCGTTCGCCTTTTGAGTCACATAAAGTATGTGTGTTAATTTTGACGCCACTAGCTCTGCTTGTTGTCATGCAATTTCTTTGCCTCTCAGAAATGATTATGACATAAAAGTGAAGTACGTGACGAGTGTGACGTTAGGAAAACATTAGGCAGCATGGAGAGATTCTGTATGGGACCACTTAACCCAAACGAGTACTCTGTGACGTGCTACCCGGCAAGTATTCACCGAGGTAGCCGGCTATCTCAGTCGGTAGAGCGTCAGACTCTTAATCCCAGGGTCGTGGGTTCGAGCCAGACGCTGGGCGGAACGGAATTTTGTTCCGCTGCAGGTGTAAATTACCGTTTTTCTGATTAACGAGATTTAATGGAAATAGCAACTTTAAACTTTGCCTACGTCTCTGTCAGTCGCAAGGAAACTGTATTTGAAGGTGAAGGGGATTTTGTAGACATGTGTAAAAGACATGTTCTGAAATGCAAGTGTTGTGGTTTGGAGAGCACATCGGTTACGTGTCAGATGTGTAGCCAAGCAGTAATTTGTCGCCATAGCTGCAAATATTAGCCGGTAATATGAAGTGTTGTCAGCTAAAGTCTGATGGTGCAGACGACCGTAAGGACGAAGTACCCAAGAGTACCGCTAGGCCGCGCCTCTTTAGCTCAGTGGTAGAGCACTGGTCTAATAAAACAGGGGTTGTATGTTCCATCCTCACAGGAGAAAGATGAATTTTGGAAATCAGTTGCGCGTCGTGGCCGTATAGCAAACAGTACCTGTGATGACGAACAATTAGCGACAGGCGTTTTTTTAAGATTTACTCTCAGATGTGATTAAGGCGAATGGCGCAGATAAAGCATTTGCCAAAGCGGTACAGCATAAGGTGGGACGAGGCAGTCTGAATTACATTTTATAGATGTATTTCTCACATATCTCAGAGCCTCTCGCGATCTACGTCGTCGTCGTCGTCGTCGTCGTCGTCGTCGTCGTCGTCGTCGTCGTCGCCGCCGCCGCTTCTGCAGAAGTAGCAAATGGCCATCGTAGCAAATGCGGCGAGGGACGGCCTGCCTTCGATTCCGAATGCACAAATTGTGTGGTCTTGTTTCTCAGTCTATATTTGGTCGGTCTCGTCAGAGGTTGAATGTAACGAATGGGTGGGAAAGAGCAAGGGGCAGCGGCTGTGTAGAACGAAAACACATATCCTCAGGGGTGTGAGCGTTTCGACATGAGTCGTATACATGTAAATGTTGGTCGTCAGTGACTGTGTGGCCTAATGGATAAGGCGTCGGACTTCGGATCTGAAGATTACAGATTCGAATGCTGTCACGCTTGTGTTTTTCCAGTTCTGAAAAAGAAACATACCGTTTTAATGTAGCAATTGAGCAGTACGAAACCGTCTGAATGTTGCTGTTGACCATTTTTTGCTTGGAGATGCTCTTGAGCTTGAAACACACACAGCAAGACCGGTGTTAACTAGCGAAATGGTCGGCAGAGTGCCGACACCGCGAGTTTTGACTGGCACTTGCACATCTAAAACAACGTCGGAAAGTAACTCGTTCGGCTTTTGAGTCACATAAAGTATGTGTGTTAATTTTGACGCCACTAGCTCTGCTTGTTGTCATGCAATTTCTTTGCCTCTCAGAAATGATTATGACATAAAAGTGAAGTACGTGACGAGTGTGACGTTAGGAAAACATTAGGCAGCATGGAGAGATTCTGTATGGGACCACTTAACCCAAACGAGTACTCTGTGACGTGCTACCCGGCAAGTATTCACCGAGGTAGCCGGCTATCTCAGTCGGTAGAGCGTCAGACTCTTAATCCCAGGGTCGTGGGTTCGAGCCAGACGCTGGGCGGAACGGAATTTTGTTCCGCTGCAGGTGTAAATTACCGTTTTTCTGATTAACGAGATTTAATGGAAATAGCAACTTTAAACTTTGCCTACGTCTCTGTCAGTCGCAAGGAAACTGTATTTGAAGGTGAAGGGGATTTTGTAGACATGTGTAAAAGACATGTTCTGAAATGCAAGTGTTGTGGTTTGGAGAGCACATCGGTTACGTGTCAGATGTGTAGCCAAGCAGTAATTTGTCGCCATAGCTGCAAATATTAGCCGGTAATATGAAGTGTTGTCAGCTAAAGTCTGATGGTGCAGACGACCGTAAGGACGAAGTACCCAAGAGTACCGCTAGGCCGCGCCTCTTTAGCTCAGTGGTAGAGCACTGGTCTAATAAAACAGGGGTTGTATGTTCCATCCTCACAGGAGAAAGATGAATTTTGGAAATCAGTTGCGCGTCGTGGCCGTATAGCAAACAGTACCTGTGATGACGAACAATTAGCGACAGGCGTTTTTTTAAGATTTACTCTCAGATGTGATTAAGGCGAATGGCGCAGATAAAGCATTTGCCAAAGCGGTACAGCATAAGGTGGGACGAGGCAGTCTGAATTACATTTTATAGATGTATTTCTCACATATCTCAGAGCCTCTCGCGATCTACGTCGTCGTCGTCGTCGTCGTCGTCGTCGTCGTCGCCGCCGCCGCTTCTGCAGAAGTAGCAAATGGCCATCGTAGCAAATGCGGTGAGGGACGGCCTGCCTTCGATTCCGAATGCACAAATTGTGTGGTCTTGTTTCTCAGTCTATATTTGGTCGGTCTCGTCAGAGGTTGAATGTAACGAATGGGTGGGAAAGAGCAAGGGGCAGCGGCTGTGTAGAACGAAAACACATATCCTCAGGGGTGTGAGCGTTTCGACATGAGTCGTATACATGTAAATGTTGGTCGTCAGTGACTGTGTGGCCTAATGGATAAGGCGTCGGACTTCGGATCTGAAGATTACAGATTCGAATGCTGTCACGCTTGTGTTTTTCCAGTTCTGAAAAAGAAACATACCGTTTTAATGTAGCAATTGAGCAGTACGAAACCGTCTGAATGTTGCTGTTGACCATTTTTTGCTTGGAGATGCTCTTGAGCTTGAAACACACACAGCAAGACCGGTGTTAACTAGCGAAATGGTCGGCAGAGTGCCGACACCGCGAGTTTTGACTGGCACTTGCACATCTAAAACAACGTCGGAAAGTAACTCGTTCGGCTTTTGAGTCACATAAAGTATGTGTGTTAATTTTGACGCCACTAGCTCTGCTTGTTGTCATGCAATTTCTTTGCCTCTCAGAAATGATTATGACATAAAAGTGAAGTGCGTGACGAGTGTGACGTTAGGAAAACATTAGGCAGCATGGAGAGATGCTGTATGGGACCACCCAACCCAAACGAGTACTGTGTGACGTGCTACCCGGCAAATATTCACCGAGGTAGCCGGCTATCTCAGTCGGTAGAGCGTCAGACACTTAATCCCAGGGTCGTGGGTTCGAGCCAGACGCTGGGCGAAACGGAATTTTGTTCCGCTGCAGGTGTAAATTACCGTTTTTCTGATTAACGAGATTTAATGGAAATAGCAACTTTAAACTTTGCCTACGTCTCTGTCAGTCGCAAGGAAACTGTATTTGAAGGTGAAGGTGATTTTGTAGACATGTGTAAAAGACATGTTCTGAAATGCAAGTGTTGTGGTTTGGAGAGCACATCGGTTACGTGTCAGATGTGTAGCCAAGCAGTAATTTGTCGCCATAGCTGCAAATATTAGCCGATAATATGAATTGTTGTCAGCTAAAGTCTGATGATGCAGACGACCGTAAGGACGAAGTACCCAAGAATACCGTTAGGCCGCGCCTCTTTAGCTCAGTGGTAGAGCACTGGTGTGGTAAACCAGGGGTCGTAAGTTCCATCCTCACAGGAGAAAGATGAATTTTGGAAATCAGTTGCGCGTCGTGGCCGTATAGCAAACAGTACCTGTGATGACGAACAATTAGCGACAGGCGTTTTTTTAAGATTTACTCTCAGATGTGATTAAGGCGAATGGCGCAGATAAAGCATTTGCCAAAGCGGTACAGCATAAGGTGGGACGAGGCAGTCTGAATTACATTTTATAGATGTATTTCTCACATATCTCAGAGTCTCTCGCGATCTTCGTCGTCGTCGTCGTCGTCGTCGTCGTCGCTTCTGCAGAAGTAGCAAATGGCCATCGTAGCAAATGCGGCGAGGGACGGCCTGCCTTCGATTCCGAATGCACAAAGTGTGTGGTCTTGTTTCTCAGTCTATATTTGGTCGGTCTCGTCAGAGGTTGAATGTAACGAATAAGTGGGAAAGAGCAAGGGGCAGCGGCTGTGTAGAACGAAAACACAAATCCTCAGGGGTGTGAGCGTTTCGAGATGAGTCGTATACATGTAAATGTTGGTCGTCAGTGACCGTGTGGCCTAATGGATAAGGCGTCGGACTTCGGCTCTGAAGATTACAGGTTCGAATGCTGTCACGCTTGTGTTTTTCCAGTTCTGAAAAAGAAACATACCGTTTTAATGTAGCAATTGAGCAGTACGAAACCGTCTGAATGTTGCTGTTGACCATTTTTTGCTTGGAGATGCTCTTGAGCTTGAAACACACACAGCAAGACCGGTGTTAACTAACGAAATGGTCGGCAGAGTGCCGACACCGCGAGTTTTGACTGGCATTTGCACATCTAAAACAACGTCGGAAAGTAACTCGTTCGGCTTTTGAGTCACATAAAGTATGTGCGTTAAATTTGACGCCACTAGCTCTGCTTGTTGTCATGCAATTTTTTTGCCTCTCAGAAATGATTATGACATAAAAGTGAAGTACGTGACGAGTGTGACGTTAGGAAAACATTAGGCAGCATGGAGAGATGCTGTATGGGACCACCCAACCCAAACGAGTACTGTGTGACGTGCTACCCGGCAAGTATTCACCGAGGTAGCCGGCTATCTCAGTCGGTAGAGCGTCAGACACTTAATCCCACCGTCGTGGGTTCGAGCCAGACGCTGGGCGAAACGGAATTTTGTTCCGCTGCAGGTGTAAATTACCGTTTTTCTGATTAACGAGATTTAATGGAAATAGCAACTTTAAACTTTGCCTACGTCTCTGTCAGTCGCAAGGAAACTGTATTTGAAGGTGAAGGTGATTTTGTAGACATGTGTGAAAGACATGTTCTGAAATGCAAGTGTTGTGGTTTGGAGAGCACATCGGTTACGTGTCAGATGTGTAGCCAAGCAGTAATTTGTCGCCATAGCTGCAAATATTAGCCGATAATATGAATTGTTGTCAGCTAAAGTCTGATGATGCAGACGACCGTAAGGACGAAGTACCCAAGAGTACCGCTAGGCCGCGCCTCTTTAGCTCAGTGGTAGAGCACTGGTCTAATAAACCAGGGGTCGTAAGTTCCATCCTCACAGGAGAAAGATGAATTTTGGAAATCAGTTGCGCGTCGTGGCCGTATAGCAAACAGTACCTGTGATGACGAACAATTAGCGACAGGCGTTTTTTTAAGATTTACTCTCAGATGTGATTAAGGCGAATGGCGCAGATAAAGCATTTGCCAAAGCGGTACAGCATAAGGTGGGACGAGGCAGTCTGAATTACATTTTATAGATGTATTTCTCACATATCTCAGAGTCTCTCGCGATCTTCGTCGTCGTCGTCGTCGTCGTCGTCGCCGCCGCCGCTTCTGCAGAAGTAGCAAATGGCCATCGTAGCAAATGCGGCGAGGGACGGCCTGCCTTCGATTCCGAATGCACAAAGTGTGTGGTCTTGTTTCTCAGTCTATATTTGGTCGGTCTCGTCAGAGGTTGAATGTAACGAATAAGTGGGAAAGAGCAAGGGGCAGCGGCTGTGTAGAACGAAAACACAAATCCTCAGGGGTGTGAGCGTTTCGAGATGAGTCGTATACATGTAAATGTTGGTCGTCAGTGACCGTGTGGCCTAATGGATAAGGCGTCGGACTTCGGCTCTGAAGATTACAGGTTCGAATGCTGTCACGCTTGTGTTTTTCCAGTTCTGAAAAAGAAACTTACCGTTTTAATGTAGCAATTGAGCAGTACGAAACCGTCTGAATGTTGCTGTTGACCATTTTTTGCTTGGAGATGCTCTTGAGCTTGAAACACACACAGCAAGACCGGTGTTAACTAACGAAATGGTCGGCAGAGTGCCGACACCGCGAGTTTTGACTGGCATTTGCACATCTAAAACAACGTCGGAAAGTAACTCGTTCGGCTTTTGAGTCACATAAAGTATGTGCGTTAAATTTGACGGCACTAGCTCTGCTTGTTGTCATGCAATTTTTTTGCCTCTCAGAAATGATTATGACATAAAAGTGAAGTACGTGACGAGTGTGACGTTAGGAAAACATTAGGCAGCATGGAGAGATGCTGTATGGGACCACCCAACCCAAACGAGTACTGTGTGACGTGCTACCCGGCAAGAATTCACCGAGGTAGCCGGCTATCTCAGTCGGTAGAGCGTCAGACACTTAATCCCAGGGTCGTGGGTTCGAGCCAGACGCTGGGCGAAACGGAATTTTGTTCCGCTGCAGGTGTAAATTACCGTTTTTCTGATTAACGAGATTTAATGGAAATAGCAACTTTAAACTTTGCCTACGTCTCTGTCAGTCGCAAGGAAACTGTATTTGAAGGTGAAGGTGATTTTGTAGACATGTGTAAAAGACATGTTCTGAAATGCAAGTGTTGTGGTTTGGAGAGCACATCGGTTACGTGTCAGATGTGTAGCCAAGCAGTAATTTGTCGCCATAGCTGCAAATATTTGCCGATAATATGAATTGTTGTCAGCTAAAGTCTGATGATGCAGACGACCGTAAGGACGAAGTACCCAAGAGTACCGCTAGGCCGCGCCTCTTTAGCTCAGTGGTAGAGCACTGGTCTAATAAACCAGGGGTCGTAAGTTCCATCCTCACAGGAGAAAGATGAATTTTGGAAATCAGTTGCGCGTCGTGGCCGTATAGCAAACAGTACCTGTGATGACGAACAATTAGCGACAGGCGTTTTTTTAAGATTTACTCTCAGATGTGATTAAGGCGAATGGCGCAGATAAAGCATTTGCCAAAGCGGTACAGCATAAGGTGGGACGAGGCAGTCTGAATTACATTTTATAGATGTATTTCTCACATATCTCAGAGCCTCTCGTCGTCGTCGTCGTCGTCGTCGTCGTCGTCGCCGCTTCTGCAGAAGTAGCAAATGGCCATCGTAGCAAATGCGGCGAGGGACGCCCTGCCTTCGATTCCGAATGCACAAAGTGTGTGGTCTTGTTTCTCAGTCTATATTTGGTCGGTCTCGTCAGAGGTTGAATGTAACGAATAAGTGGGAAAGAGCAAGGGGCAGCGGCTGTGTAGAACGAAAACACAAATCCTCAGGGGTGTGAGCATTTCGAGATGAGTCGTATACATGTAAATGTTGGTCGTCAGTGACCGTGTGGCCTAATGGATAAGGCGTCGGACTTCGGCTCTGAAGATTACAGGTTCGAATGCTGTCACGCTTGTGTTTTTCCAGTTCTGAAAAAGAAACATACCGTTTTAATGTAGCAATTGAGCAGTACGAAACCGTCTGAATGTTGCTGTTGACCATTTTTTGCTTGGAGATGCTCTTGAGCTTGAAACACACACAGCAAGACCGGTGTTAACTAGCGAAATGGTCGGCAGAGTGCCGACACCGCGAGTTTTGACTGGCATTTGCACATCTAAAACAACGTCGGAAAGTAACTCGTTCGGCTTTTGAGTCACATAAAGTATGTGTGTTAAATTTGACGGCACTAGCTCTGCTTGTTGTCATGCAATTTCTTTGCCTCTCAGAAATGATTATGACATAAAAGTGAAGTACGTGACGAGTGTGACGTTAGGAAAACATTAGGCAGCATGGAGAGATGCTGTATGGGACCACCCAACCCAAACGAGTACTGTGTGACGTGCTACCCGGCAAGTATTCACCGAGGTAGCCGGCTATCTCAGTCGGTAGAGCGTCAGACACTTAATCCCAGCGTCGTGGGTTCGAGCCAGACGCTGGGCGAAACGGAATTTTGTTCCGCTGCAGGTGTAAATTACCGTTTTTCTGATTAACGAGATTTAATGGAAATAGCAACTTTAAACTTTGCCTACGTCTCTGTCAGTCGCAAGGAAACTGTATTTGAAGGTGAAGGTGATTTTGTAGACATGTGTAAAAGACATGTTCTGAAATGCAAGTGTTGTGGTTTGGAGAGCACATCGGTTACGTGTCAGATGTGTAGCCAAGCAGTAATTTGTCGCCATAGCTGCAAATATTAGCCGATAATATGAATTGTTGTCAGCTAAAGTCTGATGATGCAGACGACCGTAAGGACGAAGTACCCAAGAGTACCGCTAGGCCGCGCCTCTTTAGCTCAGTGGTAGAGCACTGGTGTAATAAACCAGGGGTCGTAAGTTCCATCCTCACAGGAGAAAGATGAATTTTGGAAATCAGTTGCGCGTCGTGGCCGTATAGCAAACAGTACCTGTGATGACGAACAATTAGCGACAGGCGTTTTTTTAAGATTTACTCTCAGATGTGATTAAGGCGAATGGCGCAGATAAAGCATTTGCCAAAGCGGTACAGCATAAGGTGGGACGAGGCAGTCTGAATTACATTTTATAGATGTATTTCTCACATATCTCAGAGCCTCTCGTCGTCGTCGTCGTCGTCGTCGTCGTCGTCGTCGCCGCTTCTGCAGAAGTAGCAAATGGCCATCGTAGCAAATGCGGCGAGGGACGCCCTGCCTTCGATTCCGAATGCACAAAGTGTGTGGTCTTGTTTCTCAGTCTATATTTGGTCGGTCTCGTCAGAGGTTGAATGTAACGAATAAGTGGGAAAGAGCAAGGGGCAGCGGCTGTGTAGAACGAAAACACAAATCCTCAGGGGTGTGAGCGTTTCGAGATGAGTCGTATACATGTAAATGTTGGTCGTCAGTGACCGTGTGGCCTAATGGATAAGGCGTCGGACTTCGGCTCTGAAGATTACAGGTTCGAATGATGTCACGCTTGTGTTTTTCCAGTTCTGAAAAAGAAACATACCGTTTTAATGTAGCAATTGAGCAGTACGAAACCGTCTGAATGTTGCTGTTGACCATTTTTTGCTTGGAGATGCTCTTGAGCTTGAAACACACACAGCAAGACCGGTGTTAACTAGCGAAATGGTCGGCAGAGTGCCGACACCGCGAGTTTTGACTGGCATTTGCACATCTAAAACAACGTCGGAAAGTAACTCGTTCGGCTTTTGAGTCACATAAAGTATGTGTGTTAAATTTGACGGCACTAGCTCTGCTTGTTGTCATGCAATTTCTTTGCCTCTCAGAAATGATTATGACATAAAAGTGAAGTACGTGACGAGTGTGACGTTAGGAAAACATTAGGCAGCATGGAGAGATGCTGTATGGGACCACCCAACCCAAACGAGTACTGTGTGACGTGCTACCCGGCAAGTATTCACCGAGGTAGCCGGCTATCTCAGTCGGTAGAGCGTCAGACACTTAATCCCAGCGTCGTGGGTTCGAGCCAGACGCTGGGCGAAACGGAATTTTGTTCCGCTGCAGGTGTAAATTACCGTTTTTCTGATTAACGAGATTTAATGGAAATAGCAACTTTAAACTTTGCCTACGTCTCTGTCAGTCGCAAGGAAACTGTATTTGAAGGTGAAGGTGATTTTGTAGACATGTGTAAAAGACATGTTCTGAAATGCAAGTGTTGTGGTTTGGAGAGCACATCGGTTACGTGTCAGATGTGTAGCCAAGCAGTAATTTGTCGCCATAGCTGCAAATATTAGCCGATAATATGAATTGTTGTCAGCTAAAGTCTGATGATGCAGACGACCGTAAGGACGAAGTACCCAAGAGTACCGCTAGGCCGCGCCTCTTTAGCTCAGTGGTAGAGCACTGGTCTAATAAACCAGGGGTCGTAAGTTCCATCCTCACAGGAGAAAGATGAATTTTGGAAATCAGTTGCGCGTCGTGGCCGTATAGCAAACAGTACCTGTGATGACGAACAATTAGCGACAGGCGTTTTTTTAAGATTTACTCTCAGATGTGATTAAGGCGAATGGCGCAGATAAAGCATTTGCCAAAGCGGTACAGCATAAGGTGGGACAAGGCAGTCTGAATTACATTTTATAGATGTATTTCTCACATATCTCAGAGTCTCTCGCGATCTTCGTCGTCGTCGTCGTCGTCGTCGTCGTCGCCGCCGCCGCTTCTGCAGAAGTAGCAAATGGCCATCGTAGCAAATGCGGCGAGGGACGACCTGCCTTCGATTCCGAATGCACAAATTGTGTGGTCTTGTTTCTCAGTCTATATTTGGTCGGTCTCGTCAGAGGTTGAATGTAACGAATGGGTGGGAAAGAGCAAGGGGCAGCGGCTGTGTAGAACGAAAACACAAATCCTCAGGGGTGTGAGCGTTTCGAGATGAGTCGTATACATGTAAATGTTGATCGTCAGTGACTGTGTGGTCTAATGGATAAGGCGTCGGACTTCGTATCTGAAGATTACAGGTTCGAATGCTGTCACGCTTGTGTTTTTCCAGTTCTGAAAAAGAAACATACCGTTTTAATGTAGCAATTGAGCAGTACGAAACCGTCTGAATGTTGCTGTTGACCATTTTTTGCTTGGAGATGCTCTTGAGCTTGAAACACACACAGCAAGACCGGTGTTAACTAACGAAATGGTCGGCAGAGTGCCGACACCGCGAGTTTTGACTGGCACTTGCACATCTAAAACAACGTCGGAAAGTAACTCGTTCGGCTTTTGAGTCACATAAAGTATGTGTGTTAATTTTGACGCCACTAGCTCTGCTTGTTGTCATGCAATTTCTTTGCCTCTCAGAAATGATTATGACATAAAAGTGAAGTACGTGACGAGTGTGACGTTAGGAAAACATTAGGCAGCATGGAGAGATTCTGTATGGGACCACCCAACCCAAACGAGTACTGTGTGACGTGCTACCCGGCAAGTATTCACCGAGGTAGCCGGCTATCTCAGTCGGTAGAGCGTCAGACTGTTATTCCCAGGGTCGTGGGTTCGAGCCAGACGCTGGGCGGAACGGAATTTTGTTCCGCTGCAGGTGTAAATTACCGTTTTTCTGATTAACGAGATTTAATGGAAATAGCAACTTTAAACTTTGCCTACGTCTCTGTCAGTCGCAAGGAAACTGTATTTGAAGGTGAAGGTGATTTTGTAGACATGTGTGAAAGACATGTTCTGAAATGCAAGTGTTGTGGTTTGGAGAGCACATCGGTTACGTGTCAGATGTGTAGCCAAGCAGTAATTTGTCGCCATAGCTGCAAATATTAGCCGGTAATATGAAGTGTTGTCAGCTAAAGTCTGATGATGCAGACGACCGTAAGGACGAAGTACCCAAGAGTACCGCTAGGCCGCGCCTCTTTAGCTCAGTGGTAGAGCACTGGTCTAATAAACCAGGGGTCGTAAGTTCCATCCTCACAGGAGAAAGATGAATTTTGGAAATCAGTTGCGCGTCGTGGCCGTATAGCAAACAGTACCTGTGATGACGAACAATTAGCGACAGGCGTTTTTTTAAGATTTACTCTCAGATGTGATTAAGGCGAATGGCGCAGATAAAGCATTTGCCAAAGCGGTACAGCATAAGGTGGGACAAGGCAGTCTGAATTACATTTTATAGATGTATTTCTCACATATCTCAGAGTCTCTCGCGATCTTCGTCGTCGTCGTCGTCGTCGTCGTCGTCGTCGTCGTCGTCGCCGCCGCCGCTTCTGCAGAAGTAGCAAATGGCCATCGTAGCAAATGCGGCGAGGGACGACCTGCCTTCGATTCCGAATGCACAAATTGTGTGGTCTTGTTTCTCAGTCTATATTTGGTCGGTCTCGTCAGAGGTTGAATGTAACGAATGGGTGGGAAAGAGCAAGGGGCAGCGGCTGTGTAGAACGAAAACACAAATCCTCAGGGGTGTGAGCGTTTCGAGATGAGTCGTATACATGTAAATGTTGATCGTCAGTGACTGTGTGGTCTAATGGATAAGGCGTCGGACTTCGTATCTGAAGATTACAGGTTCGAATGCTGTCACGCTTGTGTTTTTCCAGTTCTGAAAAAGAAACATACCGTTTTAATGTAGCAATTGAGCAGTACGAAACCGTCTGAATGTTGCTGTTGACCATTTTTTGCTTGGAGATGCTCTTGAGCTTGAAACACACACAGCAAGACCGGTGTTAACTAACGAAATGGTCGGCAGAGTGCCGACACCGCGAGTTTTGACTGGCACTTGCACATCTAAAACAACGTCGGAAAGTAACTCGTTCGGCTTTTGAGTCACATAAAGTATGTGTGTTAATTTTGACGCCACTAGCTCTGCTTGTTGTCATGCAATTTCTTTGCCTCTCAGAAATGATTATGACATAAAAGTGAAGTACGTGACGAGTGTGACGTTAGGAAAACATTAGGCAGCATGGAGAGATTCTGTATGGGACCACCCAACCCAAACGAGTACTGTGTGACGTGCTACCCGGCAAGTATTCACCGAGGTAGCCGGCTATCTCAGTCGGTAGAGCGTCAGACTGTTATTCCCAGGGTCGTGGGTTCGAGCCAGACGCTGGGCGGAACGGAATTTTGTTCCGCTGCAGGTGTAAATTACCGTTTTTCTGATTAACGAGATTTAATGGAAATAGCAACTTTAAACTTTGCCTACGTCTCTGTCAGTCGCAAGGAAACTGTATTTGAAGGTGAAGGTGATTTTGTAGACATGTGTGAAAGACATGTTCTGAAATGCAAGTGTTGTGGTTTGGAGAGCACATCGGTTACGTGTCAGATGTGTAGCCAAGCAGTAATTTGTCGCCATAGCTGCAAATATTAGCCGGTAATATGAAGTGTTGTCAGCTAAAGTCTGATGGTGCAGACGACCGTAAGGACGAAGTACCCAAGAGTACCGCTAGGCCGCGCCTCTTTAGCTCAGTGGTAGAGCACTGGTCTAATAAACCAGGGGTTGTAAGTTCCATCCTCACAGGAGAAAGATGAATTTTGGAAATCAGTTGCGCGTCGTGGCCGTATAGCAAACAGTACCTGTGATGACGAACAATTAGCGACAGGCGTTTTTTTAAGATTTACTCTCAGATGTGATTAAGGCGAATGGCGCAGATAAAGCATTTGCCAAAGCGGTACAGCATAAGGTGGGACGAGGCAGTCTGAATTACATTTTATAGATGTATTTCTCACATATCTCAGAGTCTCTCGCGATCGTCGTCGTCGTCGTCGTCGTCGTCGTCGTCGCCGCCGCCGCTTCTGCAGAAGTAGCAAATGCGGCGAGGGACGGCCTGCCTTCGATTCCGAATGCACAAATTGTGTGGTCTTGTTTCTCAGTCTATATTTGGTCGGTCTCGTCAGAGGTTGAATGTAACGAATGGGTGGGAAAGAGCAAGGGGCAGCGGCTGTGTACAACGAAAACACAAATCCTCAGGGGTGTGAGCGTTTCGAGATGAGTCGTATACATGTAAATGTTGATCGTCAGTGACCGTGTGGTCTAATGGATAAGGCGTCGGACTTCGTATCTGAAGATTACAGGTTCGAATGCTGTCACGCTTGTGTTTTTCCAGTTCTGAAAAAGAAACATACCGTTTTAATGTAGCAATTGAGCAGTACGAAACCGTCTGAATGTTGCTGTTGACCATTTTTTGCTTGGAGATGCTCTTGAGCTTGAAACACACACAGCAAGACCGGTGTTAACTAACGAAATGGTCTGCAGAGTGCCGACACCGCGAGTTTTGACTGGCACTTGCACATCTAAAACAACGTCGGAAAGTAACTCGTTCGGCTTTTGAGTCACATAAAGTATGTGTGTTAATTTTGACGCCACTAGCTCTGCTTGTTGTCATGCAATTTCTTTGCCTCTCAGAAATGATTATGACATAAAAGTGAAGTACGTGACGAGTGTGACGTTAGGAAAACATTAGGCAGCATGGAGAGATTCTGTATGGGACCACCCAACCCAAACGAGTACTGTGTGACGTGCTACCCGGCAAGCATTCAACGAGGTAGTCGGCTATCTCAGTCGGTAGAGCGTCAGACTCTTATTCCCAGGGTCGTGGGTTCGAGCCAGACGCTGGGCGGAACGGAATTTTGTTCCGCTGCAGGTGTAAATTACCGTTTTTCTGATTAACGAGATTTAATGGAAATAGCAACTTTAAACTTTGCCTACGTCTCTGTCAGTCGCAAGGAAACTGTATTTGAAGGTGAAGGTGATTTTGTAGACATGTGTGAAAGACATGTTCTGAAATGCAAGTGTTGTGGTTTGGAGAGCACATCGTTTACGTGTCAGATGTGTAGCCAAGCAGTAATTTGTCGCCATAGCTGCAAATATTAGCCGGTAATATGAAGTGTTGTCAGCTAAAGTCTGATGGTGCAGACGACCGTAAGGACGAAGTACCCAACAGTACCGCTAGGCCGCGCCTCTTTAGCTCAGTGGTAGAGCACTGGTCTAATAAACCAGGGGTTGTAAGTTCCATCCTCACAGGAGAAAGATGAGTTTTGGAAATCAGTTGCGCGTCGTGGCCGTATAGCAAACAGTACCTGTGATGACGAACAATTAGCGACAGGCGTTTTTTTAAGATTTACTCTCAGATGTGATTAAGGCGAATGGCGCAGATAAAGCATTTGCCAAAGCGGTACAGCATAAGGTGGGACGAGGCAGTCTGAATTACATTTTATAGATGTATTTCTCACATATCTCAGAGCCTCTCGCGATCTTCGTCGTCGTCGTCGTCGTCGTCGTCGTCGTCGTCGTCGCCGCCGCCGCCGCCGCTTCTGCAGAAGTAGCAAATGGCCATCGTAGCAAATGCGGCGAGGGACGCCCTGCCTTCGATTCCGAATGCACAAATTGTGTGGTCTTGTTTCTCAGTCTATATTTGGTCGGTCTCGTCAGAGGTTGAATGTAACGAATGGGTGGGAAAGAGCAAGGGGCAGCGGCTGTGTAGAACGAAAACACATATCCTCAGGGGTGTGAGCGTTTCGAGATGAGTCGTATACATGTAAATGTTGGTTGTCAGTGACTGTGTGGCCTAATGGATAAGGCGTCGGACTTCGGATCTGAAGATTACAGGTTCGAATGCTGTCACGCTTGTGTTTTTCCAGTTCTGAAAAAGAAACATACCGTTTTAATGTAGCAATTGAGCAGTACGAAACCGTCTGAATGTTGCTGTTGACCATTTTTTGCTTGGAGATGCTCTTGAGCTTGAAACACACACAGCAAGACCGGTGTTAACTAGCGAAATGGTCGGCAGAGTGCCGACACCGCGAGTTTTGACTGGCATTTGCACATCTAAAACAACGTCGGAAAGTAACTCGTTCGGCTTTTGAGTCACATAAAGTATGTGTGTTAAATTTGACGGCACTAGCTCTGCTTGTTGTCATGCAATTTCTTTGCCTCTCAGTAATGATTATGACATAAAAGTGAAGTACGTGACGAGTGTGACGTTAGGAAAACATTAGGCAGCATGGAGAGATGCTGTATGGGACCACCCAACCCAAACGAGTACTGTGTGACGTGCTACCCGGCAAGTATTCACCGAGGTAGCCGGCTATCTCAGTCGGTAGAGCGTCAGACACTTAATCCCAGGGTCGTGGGTTCGAGCCAGACGCTGGGCGAAACGGAATTTTGTTCCGCTGCAGGTGTAAATTACCGTTTTTCTGATTAACGAGATTTAATGGAAATAGCAACTTTAAACTTTGCCTACGTCTCTGTCAGTCGCAAGGAAACTGTATTTGAAGGTGAAGGTGATTTTGTAGACATGTGTGAAAGACATGTTCTGAAATGCAAGTGTTGTGGTTTGGAGAGCACATCGGTTACGTGTCAGATGTGTAGCCAAGCAGTAATTTGTCGCCATAGCTGCAAATATTAGCCGATAATATGAATTGTTGTCAGCTAAAGTCTGATGATGCAGACGACCGTAAGGACGAAGTACCCAAGAGTACCGCTAGGCCGCGCCTCTTTAGCTCAGTGGTAGAGCACTGGTCTAATAAACCAGGGGTCGTAAGTTCCATCCTCACAGGAGAAAGATGAATTTTGGAAATCAGTTGCGCGTCGTGGCCGTATAGCAAACAGTACCTGTGATGACGAACAATTAGCGACAGGCGTTTTTTTAAGATTTACTCTCAGGTGTGATTAAGGCGAATGGCGCAGATAAAGCATTTGCCAAAGCGGTACAGCATAAGGTGGGACGAGGCAGTCTGAATTACATTTTATAGATGTATTTCTCACATATCTCAGAGTCTCTCGCGATCGTCGTCGTCGTCGTCGTCGTCGTCGCCGCCGCCGCTTCTGCAGAAGTAGCAAATGCGGCGAGGGACGGCCTGCCTTCGATTCCGAATGCACAAATTGTGTGGTCTTGTTTCTCAGTCTATATTTGGTCGGTCTCGTCAGAGGTTGAATGTAACGAATGGGTGGGAAAGAGCAAGGGGCAGCGGCTGTGTAGAACGAAAACACAAATCCTCAGGGGTGTGAGCGTTTCGAGATGAGTCGTATACATGTAAATGTTGATCGTCAGTGACCGTGTGGTCTAATGGATAAGGCGTCGGACTTCGTATCTGAAGATTACAGGTTCGAATGCTGTCACGCTTGTGTTTTTCCAGTTCTGAAAAAGAAACATACCGTTTTAATGTAGCAATTGAGCAGTACGAAACCGTCTGAATGTTGCTGTTGACCATTTTTTGCTTGGAGATGCTCTTGAGCTTGAAACACACACAGCAAGACCGGTGTTAACTAACGAAATGGTCGGCAGAGTGCCGACACCGCGAGTTTTGACTGGCACTTGCACATCTAAAACAACGTCGGAAAGTAACTCGTTCGACTTTTGAGTCACATAAAGTATGTGTGTTAATTTTGACGCCACTAGCTCTGCTTGTTGTCATGCAATTTCTTTGCCTCTCAGAAATGATTATGACATAAAAGTGAAGTACGTGACGAGTGTGACGTTAGGAAAACATTAGGCAGCATGGAGAGATTCTGTATGGGACCACCCAACCCAAACGAGTACTGTGTGACGTGCTACCCGGCAAGTATTCACCGAGGTAGCCGGCTATCTCAGTCGGTAGAGCGTCAGACTCTTATTCCCAGGGTCGTGGGTTCGAGCCAGACGCTGGGCGGAACGGAATTTTGTTCCGCTGCAGGTGTAAATTACCGTTTTTCTGATTAACGAGATTTAATGGAAATAGCAACTTTAAACTTTGCCTACGTCTCTGTCAGTCGCAAGGAAACTGTATTTGAAGGTGAAGGTGATTTTGTAGACATGTGTGAAAGACATGTTCTGAAATGCAAGTGTTGTGGTTTGGAGAGCACATCGGTTACGTGTCAGATGTGTAGCCAAGCAGTAATTTGTCGCCATAGCTGCAAATATTAGGCGGTAATATGAAGTGTTGTCAGCTAAAGTCTGATGGTGCAGACGACCGTAAGGACGAAGTACCCAAGAGTACCGCTAGGCCGCGCCTCTTTAGCTCAGTGGTAGAGCACTGGTGTAATAAACCAGCGGTTGTAAGTTCCATCCTCACAGGAGAAAGATGAATTTTGGAAATCAGTTGCGCGTCGTGGCCGTATAGCAAACAGTACCTGTGATGACGAACAATTAGCGACAGGCGTTTTTTTAAGATTTACTCTCAGATGTGATTAAGGCGAATGGCGCAGATAAAGCATTTGCCAAAGCGGTACAGCATAAGGTGGGACGAGGCAGTCTGAATTACATTTTATAGATGTATTTCTCACATATCTCAGAGCCTCTCGCGATCTTCGTCGTCGTCGTCGTCGTCGTCGTCGTCGTCGTCGTCGTCGTCGTCGCCGCCGCCGCCGCTTCTGCAGAAGTAGCAAATGCGGCGAGGGACGGCCTGCCTTCGATTCCGAATGCACAAATTGTGTGGTCTTGTTTCTCAGTCTATATTTGGTCGGTCTCGTCAGAGGTTGAATGTAACGAATGGGTGGGAAAGAGCAAGGGGCAGCGGCTGTGTAGAACGAAAACACAAATCCTCAGGGGTGTGAGCGTTTCGAGATGAGTCGTATACATGTAAATGTTGATCGTCAGTGACCGTGTGGTCTAATGGATAAGGCGTCGGACTTCGTATCTGAAGATTACAGGTTCGAATGCTGTCACGCTTGTGTTTTTCCAGTTCTGAAAAAGAAACATACCGTTTTAATGTAGCAATTGAGCAGTACGAAACCGTCTGAATGTTGCTGTTGACCATTTTTTGCTTGGAGATGCTCTTGAGCTTGAAACACACACAGCAAGACCGGTGTTAACTAGCGAAATGGTCGGCAGAGTGCCGACACCGCGAGTTTTGACTGGCACTTGCACATCTAAAACAACGTCGGAAAGTAACTCGTTCGGCTTTTGAGTCACATAAAGTATGTGTGTTAAATTTGACGGCACTAGCTCTGCTTGTTGTCATGCAATTTCTTTGCCTCTCAGTAATGATTATGACATAAAAGTGAAGTACGTGACGAGTGTGACGTTAGGAAAACATTAGGCAGCATGGAGAGATGCTGTATGGGACCACCCAACCCAAACGAGTACTGTGTGACGTGCTACCCGGCAAGTATTCACCGAGGTAGCCGGCTATCTCAGTCGGTAGAGCGTCAGACACTTAATCCCAGGGTCGTGGGTTCGAGCCAGACGCTGGGCGAAACGGAATTTTGTTCCGCTGCAGGTGTAAATTACCGTTTTTCTGATTAACGAGATTTAATGGAAATAGCAACTTTAAACTTTGCCTACGTCTCTGTCAGTCGCAAGGAAACTGTATTTGAAGGTGAAGGTGATTTTGTAGACATGTGTGAAAGACATGTTCTGAAATGCAAGTGTTGTGGTTTGGAGAGCACATCGGTTACGTGTCAGATGTGTAGCCAAGCAGTAATTTGTCGCCATAGCTGCAAATATTAGCCGATAATATGAATTGTTGTCAGCTAAAGTCTGATGATGCAGACGACCGTAAGGACGAAGTACCCAAGAGTACCGCTAGGCCGCGCCTCTTTAGCTCAGTGGTAGAGCACTGGTCTAATAAACCAGGGGTCGTAAGTTCCATCCTCACAGGAGAAAGATGAATTTTGGAAATCAGTTGCGCGTCGTGGCCGTATAGCAAACAGTACCTGTGATGACGAACAATTAGCGACAGGCGTTTTTTTAAGATTTACTCTCAGATGTGATTAAGGCGAATGGCGCAGATAAAGCATTTGCCAAAGCGGTACTGCATAAGGTGGGACGAGGCAGTCTGAATTACATTTTATAGATGTATTTCTCACATATCTCAGAGTCTCTCGCGATCGTCGTCGTCGTCGTCGTCGTCGCCGCCGCCGCTTCTGCAGAAGTAGCAAATGCGGCGAGGGACGGCCTGCCTTCGATTCCGAATGCACAAATTGTGTGGTCTTGTTTCTCAGTCTATATTTGGTCGGTCTCGTCAGAGGTTGAATGTAACGAATGGGTGGGAAAGAGCAAGGGGCAGCGGCTGTGTAGAACGAAAACACAAATCCTCAGGGGTGTGAGCGTTTCGAGATGAGTCGTATACATGTAAATGTTGATCGTCAGTGACCGTGTGGTCTAATGGATAAGGCGTCGGACTTCGTATCTGAAGATTACAGGTTCGAATGCTGTCACGCTTGTGTTTTTCCAGTTCTGAAAAAGAAACATACCGTTTTAATGTAGCAATTGAGCAGTACGAAACCGTCTGAATGTTGCTGTTGACCATTTTTTGCTTGGAGATGCTCTTGAGCTTGAAACACACACAGCAAGACCGGTGTTAACTAACGAAATGGTCGGCAGAGTGCCGACACCGCGAGTTTTGACTGGCACTTGCACATCTAAAACAACGTCGGAAAGTAACTCGTTCGACTTTTGAGTCACATAAAGTATGTGTGTTAATTTTGACGCCACTAGCTCTGCTTGTTGTCATGCAATTTCTTTGCCTCTCAGAAATGATTATGACATAAAAGTGAAGTACGTGACGAGTGTGACGTTAGGAAAACATTAGGCAGCATGGAGAGATTCTGTATGGGACCACCCAACCCAAACGAGTACTGTGTGACGTGCTACCCGGCAAGTATTCACCGAGGTAGCCGGCTATCTCAGTCGGTAGAGCGTCAGACTCTTATTCCCAGGGTCGTGGGTTCGAGCCAGACGCTGGGCGGAACGGAATTTTGTTCCGCTGCAGGTGTAAATTACCGTTTTTCTGATTAACGAGATTTAATGGAAATAGCAACTTTAAACTTTGCCTACGTCTCTGTCAGTCGCAAGGAAACTGTATTTGAAGGTGAAGGTGATTTTGTAGACATGTGTGAAAGACATGTTCTGAAATGCAAGTGTTGTGGTTTGGAGAGCACATCGGTTACGTGTCAGATGTGTAGCCAAGCAGTAATTTGTCGCCATAGCTGCAAATATTAGGCGGTAATATGAAGTGTTGTCAGCTAAAGTCTGATGGTGCAGACGACCGTAAGGACGAAGTACCCAAGAGTACCGCTAGGCCGCGCCTCTTTAGCTCAGTGGTAGAGCACTGGTGTAATAAACCAGCGGTTGTAAGTTCCATCCTCACAGGAGAAAGATGAATTTTGGAAATCAGTTGCGCGTCGTGGCCGTATAGCAAACAGTACCTGTGATGACGAACAATTAGCGACAGGCGTTTTTTTAAGATTTACTCTCAGATGTGATTAAGGCGAATGGCGCAGATAAAGCATTTGCCAAAGCGGTACAGCATAAGGTGGGACGAGGCAGTCTGAATTACATTTTATAGATGTATTTCTCACATATCTCAGAGCCTCTCGCGATCTTCGTCGTCGTCGTCGTCGTCGTCGTCGTCGTCGTCGTCGTCGTCGTCGCCGCCGCCGCCGCTTCTGCAGAAGTAGCAAATGCGGCGAGGGACGGCCTGCCTTCGATTCCGAATGCACAAATTGTGTGGTCTTGTTTCTCAGTCTATATTTGGTCGGTCTCGTCAGAGGTTGAATGTAACGAATGGGTGGGAAAGAGCAAGGGGCAGCGGCTGTGTAGAACGAAAACACAAATCCTCAGGGGTGTGAGCGTTTCGAGATGAGTCGTATACATGTAAATGTTGATCGTCAGTGACCGTGTGGTCTAATGGATAAGGCGTCGGACTTCGTATCTGAAGATTACAGGTTCGAATGCTGTCACGCTTGTGTTTTTCCAGTTCTGAAAAAGAAACATACCGTTTTAATGTAGCAATTGAGCAGTACGAAACCGTCTGAATGTTGCTGTTGACCATTTTTTGCTTGGAGATGCTCTTGAGCTTGAAACACACACAGCAAGACCGGTGTTAACTAGCGAAATGGTCGGCAGAGTGCCGACACCGCGAGTTTTGACTGGCACTTGCACATCTAAAACAACGTCGGAAAGTAACTCGTTCGGCTTTTGAGTCACATAAAGTATGTGTGTTAAATTTGACGGCACTAGCTCTGCTTGTTGTCATGCAATTTCTTTGCCTCTCAGTAATGATTATGACATAAAAGTGAAGTACGTGACGAGTGTGACGTTAGGAAAACATTAGGCAGCATGGAGAGATGCTGTATGGGACCACCCAACCCAAACGAGTACTGTGTGACGTGCTACCCGGCAAGTATTCACCGAGGTAGCCGGCTATCTCAGTCGGTAGAGCGTCAGACACTTAATCCCAGGGTCGTGGGTTCGAGCCAGACGCTGGGCGAAACGGAATTTTGTTCCGCTGCAGGTGTAAATTACCGTTTTTCTGATTAACGAGATTTAATGGAAATAGCAACTTTAAACTTTGCCTACGTCTCTGTCAGTCGCAAGGAAACTGTATTTGAAGGTGAAGGTGATTTTGTAGACATGTGTGAAAGACATGTTCTGAAATGCAAGTGTTGTGGTTTGGAGAGCACATCGGTTACGTGTCAGATGTGTAGCCAAGCAGTAATTTGTCGCCATAGCTGCAAATATTAGCCGATAATATGAATTGTTGTCAGCTAAAGTCTGATGATGCAGACGACCGTAAGGACGAAGTACCCAAGAGTACCGCTAGGCCGCGCCTCTTTAGCTCAGTGGTAGAGCACTGGTCTAATAAACCAGGGGTCGTAAGTTCCATCCTCACAGGAGAAAGATGAATTTTGGAAATCAGTTGCGCGTCGTGGCCGTATAGCAAACAGTACCTGTGATGACGAACAATTAGCGACAGGCGTTTTTTTAAGATTTACTCTCAGATGTGATTAAGGCGAATGGCGCAGATAAAGCATTTGCCAAAGCGGTACTGCATAAGGTGGGACGAGGCAGTCTGAATTACATTTTATAGATGTATTTCTCACATATCTCAGAGTCTCTCGCGATCGTCGTCGTCGTCGTCGTCGTCGTCGTCGTCGTCGTCGTCGTCGTCGTCGCCGCCGCCGCCGCTTCTGCAGAAGTAGCAAATGCGGCGAGGGACGGCCTGCCTTCGATTCCGAATGCACAAATTGTGTGGTCTTGTTTCTCAGTCTATATTTGGTCGGTCTCGTCAGAGGTTGAATGTAACGAATGGGTGGGAAAGAGCAAGGGGCAGCGGCTGTGTAGAACGAAAACACATATCCTCAGGGGTGTGAGCGTTTCGAGATGAGTCGTATACATGTAAATGTTGGTTGTCAGTGACTGTGTGGCCTAATGGATAAGGCGTCGGACTTCGGATCTGAAGATTACAGGTTCGAATGCTGTCACGCTTGTGTTTTTCCAGTTCTGAAAAAGAAACATACCGTTTTAATGTAGCAATTGAGCAGTACGAAACCGTCTGAATGTTGCTGTTGACCATTTTTTGCTTGGAGATGCTCTTGAGCTTGAAACACACACAGCAAGACCGGTGTTAACTAGCGAAATGGTCGGCAGAGTGCCGACACCGCGAGTTTTGACTGGCATTTGCACATCTAAAACAACGTCGGAAAGTAACTCGTTCGGCTTTTGAGTCACATAAAGTATGTGTGTTAAATTTGACGGCACTAGCTCTGCTTGTTGTCATGCAATTTCTTTGCCTCTCAGTAATGATTATGACATAAAAGTGAAGTACGTGACGAGTGTGACGTTAGGAAAACATTAGGCAGCATGGAGAGATGCTGTATGGGACCACCCAACCCAAACGAGTACTGTGTGACGTGCTACCCGGCAAGTATTCACCGAGGTAGCCGGCTATCTCAGTCGGTAGAGCGTCAGACACTTAATCCCAGGGTCGTGGGTTCGAGCCAGACGCTGGGCGAAACGGAATTTTGTTCCGCTGCAGGTGTAAATTACCGTTTTTCTGATTAACGAGATTTAATGGAAATAGCAACTTTAAACTTTGCCTACGTCTCTGTCAGTCGCAAGGAAACTGTATTTGAAGGTGAAGGTGATTTTGTAGACATGTGTGAAAGACATGTTCTGAAATGCAAGTGTTGTGGTTTGGAGAGCACATCGGTTACGTGTCAGATGTGTAGCCAAGCAGTAATTTGTCGCCATAGCTGCAAATATTAGCCGATAATATGAATTGTTGTCAGCTAAAGTCTGATGATGCAGACGACCGTAAGGACGAAGTACCCAAGAGTACCGCTAGGCCGCGCCTCTTTAGCTCAGTGGTAGAGCACTGGTCTAATAAACCAGGGGTCGTAAGTTCCATCCTCACAGGAGAAAGATGAATTTTGGAAATCAGTTGCGCGTCGTGGCCGTATAGCAAACAGTACCTGTGATGACGAACAATTAGCGACAGGCGTTTTTTTAAGATTTACTCTCAGGTGTGATTAAGGCGAATGGCGCAGATAAAGCATTTGCCAAAGCGGTACAGCATAAGGTGGGACGAGGCAGTCTGAATTACATTTTATAGATGTATTTCTCACATATCTCAGAGTCTCTCGCGATCGTCGTCGTCGTCGTCGTCGTCGTCGCCGCCGCCGCTTCTGCAGAAGTAGCAAATGCGGCGAGGGACGGCCTGCCTTCGATTCCGAATGCACAAATTGTGTGGTCTTGTTTCTCAGTCTATATTTGGTCGGTCTCGTCAGAGGTTGAATGTAACGAATGGGTGGGAAAGAGCAAGGGGCAGCGGCTGTGTAGAACGAAAACACAAATCCTCAGGGGTGTGAGCGTTTCGAGATGAGTCGTATACATGTAAATGTTGATCGTCAGTGACCGTGTGGTCTAATGGATAAGGCGTCGGACTTCGTATCTGAAGATTACAGGTTCGAATGCTGTCACGCTTGTGTTTTTCCAGTTCTGAAAAAGAAACATACCGTTTTAATGTAGCAATTGAGCAGTACGAAACCGTCTGAATGTTGCTGTTGACCATTTTTTGCTTGGAGATGCTCTTGAGCTTGAAACACACACAGCAAGACCGGTGTTAACTAACGAAATGGTCGGCAGAGTGCCGACACCGCGAGTTTTGACTGGCACTTGCACATCTAAAACAACGTCGGAAAGTAACTCGTTCGACTTTTGAGTCACATAAAGTATGTGTGTTAATTTTGACGCCACTAGCTCTGCTTGTTGTCATGCAATTTCTTTGCCTCTCAGAAATGATTATGACATAAAAGTGAAGTACGTGACGAGTGTGACGTTAGGAAAACATTAGGCAGCATGGAGAGATTCTGTATGGGACCACCCAACCCAAACGAGTACTGTGTGACGTGCTACCCGGCAAGTATTCACCGAGGTAGCCGGCTATCTCAGTCGGTAGAGCGTCAGACTCTTATTCCCAGGGTCGTGGGTTCGAGCCAGACGCTGGGCGGAACGGAATTTTGTTCCGCTGCAGGTGTAAATTACCGTTTTTCTGATTAACGAGATTTAATGGAAATAGCAACTTTAAACTTTGCCTACGTCTCTGTCAGTCGCAAGGAAACTGTATTTGAAGGTGAAGGTGATTTTGTAGACATGTGTGAAAGACATGTTCTGAAATGCAAGTGTTGTGGTTTGGAGAGCACATCGGTTACGTGTCAGATGTGTAGCCAAGCAGTAATTTGTCGCCATAGCTGCAAATATTAGGCGGTAATATGAAGTGTTGTCAGCTAAAGTCTGATGGTGCAGACGACCGTAAGGACGAAGTACCCAAGAGTACCGCTAGGCCGCGCCTCTTTAGCTCAGTGGTAGAGCACTGGTGTAATAAACCAGCGGTTGTAAGTTCCATCCTCACAGGAGAAAGATGAATTTTGGAAATCAGTTGCGCGTCGTGGCCGTATAGCAAACAGTACCTGTGATGACGAACAATTAGCGACAGGCGTTTTTTTAAGATTTACTCTCAGATGTGATTAAGGCGAATGGCGCAGATAAAGCATTTGCCAAAGCGGTACAGCATAAGGTGGGACGAGGCAGTCTGAATTACATTTTATAGATGTATTTCTCACATATCTCAGAGCCTCTCGCGATCTTCGTCGTCGTCGTCGTCGTCGTCGTCGTCGTCGTCGTCGCTTCTGCAGAAGTAGCAAATGCGGCGAGGGACGGCCTGCCTTCGATTCCGAATGCACAAATTGTGTGGTCTTGTTTCTCAGTCTATATTTGGTCGGTCTCGTCAGAGGTTGAATGTAACGAATGGGTGGGAAAGAGCAAGGGGCAGCGGCTGTGTAGAACGAAAACACAAATCCTCAGGGGTGTGAGCGTTTCGAGATGAGTCGTATACATGTAAATGTTGATCGTCAGTGACCGTGTGGTCTAATGGATAAGGCGTCGGACTTCGTATCTGAAGATTACAGGTTCGAATGCTGTCACGCTTGTGTTTTTCCAGTTCTGAAAAAGAAACATACCGTTTTAATGTAGCAATTGAGCAGTACGAAACCGTCTGAATGTTGCTGTTGACCATTTTTTGCTTGGAGATGCTCTTGAGCTTGAAACACACACAGCAAGACCGGTGTTAACTAGCGAAATGGTCGGCAGAGTGCCGACACCGCGAGTTTTGACTGGCACTTGCACATCTAAAACAACGTCGGAAAGTAACTCGTTCGGCTTTTGAGTCACATAAAGTATGTGTGTTAAATTTGACGGCACTAGCTCTGCTTGTTGTCATGCAATTTCTTTGCCTCTCAGTAATGATTATGACATAAAAGTGAAGTACGTGACGAGTGTGACGTTAGGAAAACATTAGGCAGCATGGAGAGATGCTGTATGGGACCACCCAACCCAAACGAGTACTGTGTGACGTGCTACCCGGCAAGTATTCACCGAGGTAGCCGGCTATCTCAGTCGGTAGAGCGTCAGACACTTAATCCCAGGGTCGTGGGTTCGAGCCAGACGCTGGGCGAAACGGAATTTTGTTCCGCTGCAGGTGTAAATTACCGTTTTTCTGATTAACGAGATTTAATGGAAATAGCAACTTTAAACTTTGCCTACGTCTCTGTCAGTCGCAAGGAAACTGTATTTGAAGGTGAAGGTGATTTTGTAGACATGTGTGAAAGACATGTTCTGAAATGCAAGTGTTGTGGTTTGGAGAGCACATCGGTTACGTGTCAGATGTGTAGCCAAGCAGTAATTTGTCGCCATAGCTGCAAATATTAGCCGATAATATGAATTGTTGTCAGCTAAAGTCTGATGATGCAGACGACCGTAAGGACGAAGTACCCAAGAGTACCGCTAGGCCGCGCCTCTTTAGCTCAGTGGTAGAGCACTGGTCTAATAAACCAGGGGTCGTAAGTTCCATCCTCACAGGAGAAAGATGAATTTTGGAAATCAGTTGCGCGTCGTGGCCGTATAGCAAACAGTACCTGTGATGACGAACAATTAGCGACAGGCGTTTTTTTAAGATTTACTCTCAGATGTGATTAAGGCGAATGGCGCAGATAAAGCATTTGCCAAAGCGGTACTGCATAAGGTGGGACGAGGCAGTCTGAATTACATTTTATAGATGTATTTCTCACATATCTCAGAGTCTCTCGCGATCGTCGTCGTCGTCGTCGTCGTCGTCGCCGCCGCCGCTTCTGCAGAAGTAGCAAATGCGGCGAGGGACGGCCTGCCTTCGATTCCGAATGCACAAATTGTGTGGTCTTGTTTCTCAGTCTATATTTGGTCGGTCTCGTCAGAGGTTGAATGTAACGAATGGGTGGGAAAGAGCAAGGGGCAGCGGCTGTGTAGAACGAAAACACAAATCCTCAGGGGTGTGAGCGTTTCGAGATGAGTCGTATACATGTAAATGTTGATCGTCAGTGACCGTGTGGTCTAATGGATAAGGCGTCGGACTTCGTATCTGAAGATTACAGGTTCGAATGCTGTCACGCTTGTGTTTTTCCAGTTCTGAAAAAGAAACATACCGTTTTAATGTAGCAATTGAGCAGTACGAAACCGTCTGAATGTTGCTGTTGACCATTTTTTGCTTGGAGATGCTCTTGAGCTTGAAACACACACAGCAAGACCGGTGTTAACTAGCGAAATGGTCGGCAGAGTGCCGACACCGCGAGTTTTGACTGGCACTTGCACATCTAAAACAACGTCGGAAAGTAACTCGTTCGGCTTTTGAGTCACATAAAGTATGTGTGTTAAATTTGACGGCACTAGCTCTGCTTGTTGTCATGCAATTTCTTTGCCTCTCAGTAATGATTATGACATAAAAGTGAAGTACGTGACGAGTGTGACGTTAGGAAAACATTAGGCAGCATGGAGAGATGCTGTATGGGACCACCCAACCCAAACGAGTACTGTGTGACGTGCTACCCGGCAAGTATTCACCGAGGTAGCCGGCTATCTCAGTCGGTAGAGCGTCAGACACTTAATCCCAGGGTCGTGGGTTCGAGCCAGACGCTGGGCGAAACGGAATTTTGTTCCGCTGCAGGTGTAAATTACCGTTTTTCTGATTAACGAGATTTAATGGAAATAGCAACTTTAAACTTTGCCTACGTCTCTGTCAGTCGCAAGGAAACTGTATTTGAAGGTGAAGGTGATTTTGTAGACATGTGTGAAAGACATGTTCTGAAATGCAAGTGTTGTGGTTTGGAGAGCACATCGGTTACGTGTCAGATGTGTAGCCAAGCAGTAATTTGTCGCCATAGCTGCAAATATTAGCCGATAATATGAATTGTTGTCAGCTAAAGTCTGATGATGCAGACGACCGTAAGGACGAAGTACCCAAGAGTACCGCTAGGCCGCGCCTCTTTAGCTCAGTGGTAGAGCACTGGTCTAATAAACCAGGGGTCGTAAGTTCCATCCTCACAGGAGAAAGATGAATTTTGGAAATCAGTTGCGCGTCGTGGCCGTATAGCAAACAGTACCTGTGATGACGAACAATTAGCGACAGGCGTTTTTTTAAGATTTACTCTCAGATGTGATTAAGGCGAATGGCGCAGATAAAGCATTTGCCAAAGCGGTACTGCATAAGGTGGGACGAGGCAGTCTGAATTACATTTTATAGATGTATTTCTCACATATCTCAGAGTCTCTCGCGATCGTCGTCGTCGTCGTCGTCGTCGTCGTCGCCGCCGCCGCTTCTGCAGAAGTAGCAAATGCGGCGAGGGACGGCCTGCCTTCGATTCCGAATGCACAAATTGTGTGGTCTTGTTTCTCAGTCTATATTTGGTCGGTCTCGTCAGAGGTTGAATGTAACGAATGGGTGGGAAAGAGCAAGGGGCAGCGGCTGTGTAGAACGAAAACACATATCCTCAGGGGTGTGAGCGTTTCGAGATGAGTCGTATACATGTAAATGTTGATCGTCAGTGACCGTGTGGTCTAATGGATAAGGCGTCGGACTTCGTATCTGAAGATTACAGGTTCGAATGCTGTCACGCTTGTGTTTTTCCAGTTCTGAAAAAGAAACATACCGTTTTAATGTAGCAATTGAGCAGTACGAAACCGTCTGAATGTTGCTGTTGACCATTTTTTGCTTGGAGATGCTCTTGAGCTTGAAACACACACAGCAAGACCGGTGTTAACTAACGAAATGGTCGGCAGAGTGCCGACACCGCGAGTTTTGACTGGCACTTGCACATCTAAAACAACGTCGGAAAGTAACTCGTTCGACTTTTGAGTCACATAAAGTATGTGTGTTAATTTTGACGCCACTAGCTCTGCTTGTTGTCATGCAATTTCTTTGCCTCTCAGAAATGATTATGACATAAAAGTGAAGTACGTGACGAGTGTGACGTTAGGAAAACATTAGGCAGCATGGAGAGATACTGTATGGGACCACCCAACCCAAACGAGTACTGTGTGACGTGCTACCCGGCAAGTATTCACCGAGGTAGCCGGCTATCTCAGTCGGTAGAGCGTCAGACTCTTATTCCCAGGGTCGTGGGTTCGAGCCAGACGCTGGGCGGAACGGAATTTTGTTCCGCTGCAGGTGTAAATTACCGTTTTTCTGATTAACGAGATTTAATGGAAATAGCAACTTTAAACTTTGCCTACGTCTCTGTCAGTCGCAAGGAAACTGTATTTGAAGGTGAAGGTGATTTTGTAGACATGTGTGAAAGACATGTTCTGAAATGCAAGTGTTGTGGTTTGGAGAGCACATCGGTTACGTGTCAGATGTGTAGCCAAGCAGTAATTTGTCGCCATAGCTGCAAATATTAGGCGGTAATATGAAGTGTTGTCAGCTAAAGTCTGATGGTGCAGACGACCGTAAGGACGAAGTACCCAAGAGTACCGCTAGGCCGCGCCTCTTTAGCTCAGTGGTAGAGCACTGGTCTAATAAACCAGGGGTCGTAAGTTCCATCCTCACAGGAGAAAGATGAATTTTGGAAATCAGTTGCGCGTCGTGGCCGTATAGCAAACAGTACCTGTGATGACGAACAATTAGCGACAGGCGTTTTTTTAAGATTTACTCTCAGATGTGATTAAGGCGAATGGCGCAGATAAAGCATTTGCCAAAGCGGTACAGCATAAGGTGGGTCGAGGCAGTCTGAATTACATTTTATAGATGTATTTCTCACATATCTCAGAGTCTCTCGCGATCGTCGTCGTCGTCGTCGTCGTCGCCGCCGCCGCTTCTGCAGAAGTAGCAAATGCGGCGAGGGACGGCCTGCCTTCGATTCCGAATGCACAAATTGTGTGGTCTTGTTTCTCAGTCTATATTTGGTCGGTCTCGTCAGAGGTTGAATGTAACGAATGGGTGGGAAAGAGCAAGGGGCAGCGGCTGTGTAGAACGAAAACACAAATCCTCAGGGGTGTGAGCGTTTCGAGATGAGTCGTATACATGTAAATGTTGATCGTCAGTGACCGTGTGGTCTAATGGATAAGGCGTCGGACTTCGTATCTGAAGATTACAGGTTCGAATGCTGTCACGCTTGTGTTTTTCCAGTTCTGAAAAAGAAACATACCGTTTTAATGTAGCAATTGAGCAGTACGAAACCGTCTGAATGTTGCTGTTGACCATTTTTTGCTTGGAGATGCTCTTGAGCTTGAAACACACACAGCAAGACCGGTGTTAACTAACGAAATGGTCGGCAGAGTGCCGACACCGCGAGTTTTGACTGGCACTTGCACATCTAAAACAACGTCGGAAAGTTACTCGTTCGACTTTTGAGTCACATAAAGTATGTGTGTTAATTTTGACGCCACTAGCTCTGCTTGTTGTCATGCAATTTCTTTGCCTCTCAGAAATGATTATGACATAAAAGTGAAGTACGTGACGAGTGTGACGTTAGGAAAACATTAGGCAGCATGGAGAGATTCTGTATGGGACCACCCAACCCAAACGAGTACTGTGTGACGTGCTACCCGGCAAGTATTCACCGAGGTAGCCGGCTATCTCAGTCGGTAGAGCGTCAGACTCTTATTCCCAGGGTCGTGGGTTCGAGCCAGACGCTGGGCGGAACGGAATTTTGTTCCGCTGCAGGTGTAAATTACCGTTTTTCTGATTAACGAGATTTAATGGAAATAGCAACTTTAAACTTTGCCTACGTCTCTGTCAGTCGCAAGGAAACTGTATTTGAAGGTGAAGGTGATTTTGTAGACATGTGTGAAAGACATGTTCTGAAATGCAAGTGTTGTGGTTTGGAGAGCACATCGGTTACGTGTCAGATGTGTAGCCAAGCAGTAATTTGTCGCCATAGCTGCAAATATTAGGCGGTAATATGAAGTGTTGTCAGCTAAAGTCTGATGGTGCAGACGACCGTAAGGACGAAGTACCCAAGAGTACCGCTAGGCCGCGCCTCTTTAGCTCAGTGGTAGAGCACTGGTGTAATAAACCAGGGGTTGTAAGTTCCATCCTCACAGGAGAAAGATGAATTTTGGAAATCAGTTGCGCGTCGTGGCCGTATAGCAAACAGTACCTGTGATGACGAACAATTAGCGACAGGCGTTTTTTTAAGATTTACTCTCAGATGTGATTAAGGCGAATGGCGCAGATAAAGCATTTGCCAAAGCGGTACAGCATAAGGTGGGACGAGGCAGTCTGAATTACATTTTATAGATGTATTTCTCACATATCTCAGAGCCTCTCGCGATCGTCGTCGTCGTCGTCGTCGTCGTCGTCGTCGTCGTCGTCGTCGTCGTCGCCGCCGCCGCTTCTGCAGAAGTAGCAAATGGCCATCGTAGCAAATGCGGCGAGGGACGCCCTGCCTTCGATTCCGAATGCACAAATTGTGTGGTCTTGTTTCTCAGTCTATATTTGGTCGGTCTCGTCAGAGGTTGAATGTAACGAATGGGTGGGAAAGAGCAAGGGGCAGCGGCTGTGTAGAACGAACACACATATCCTCAGGGGTGTGAGCGTTTCGAGATGAGTCGTATACATGTAAATGTTGGTCGTCAGTGACTGTGTGGCCTAATGGATAAGGCGTCGGACTTCGGATCTGAAGATTACAGGTTCGAATGCTGTCACGCTTGTGTTTTTCCAGTTCTGAAAAAGAAACATACCGTTTTAATGTAGCAATTGAGCAGTACGAAACCGTCTGAATGTTGCTGTTGACCATTTTTTGCTTGGAGATGCTCTTGAGCTTGAAACACACACAGCAAGACCGGTGTTAACTAGCGAAATGGTCGGCAGAGTGCCGACACCGCGAGTTTTGACTGGCATTTGCACATCTAAAACAACGTCGGAAAGTAACTCGTTCGGCTTTTGAGTCACATAAAGTATGTGTGTTAAATTTGACGGCACTAGCTCTGCTTGTTGTCATGCAATTTCTTTGCCTCTCAGAAATGATTATGACATAAAAGTGAAGTACGTGACGAGTGTGACGTTAGGAAAACATTAGGCAGCATGGAGAGATGCTGTATGGGACCACCCAACCCAAACGAGTACTTTGTGACGTGCTACCCGGCAAGTATTCACCGAGGTAGCCGGCTATCTCAGTCGGTAGAGCGTCAGACACTTAATCCCAGGGTCGTGGGTTCGAGCCAGACGCTGGGCGAAACGGAATTTTGTTCCGCTGCAGGTGTAAATTACCGTTTTTCTGATTAACGAGATTTAATGGAAATAGCAACTTTAAACTTTGCCTACGTCTCTGTCAGTCGCAAGGAAACTGTATTTGAAGGTGAAGGTGATTTTGTAGACATGTGTAAAAGACATGTTCTGAAATGCAAGTGTTGTGGTTTGGAGAGCACATCGGTTACGTGTCAGATGTGTAGCCAAGCAGTAATTTGTCGCCATAGCTGCAAATATTAGCCGATAATATGAATTGTTGTCAGCTAAAGTCTGATGATGCAGACGACCGTAAGGACGAAGTACCCAAGAGTACCGCTAGGCCGCGCCTCTTTAGCTCAGTGGTAGAGCACTGGTCTAATAAACCAGGGGTCGTAAGTTCCATCCTCACAGGAGAAAGATGAATTTTGGAAATCAGTTGCGCGTCGTGGCCGTATAGCAAACAGTACCTGTGATGACGAACAATTAGCGACAGGCGTTTTTTTAAGATTTACTCTCAGATGTGATTAAGGCGAATGGCGCAGATAAAGCATTTGCCAAAGCGGTACAGCATAAGGTGGGACGAGGCAGTCTGAATTACATTTTATAGATGTATTTCTCACATATCTCAGAGTCTCTCGCGATCGTCGTCGTCGTCGTCGTCGTCGTCGTCGTCGTCGCCGCCGCCGCCGCTTCTGCAGAAGTAGCAAATGCGGCGAGGGACGGCCTGCCTTCGATTCCGAATGCACAAATTGTGTGGTCTTGTTTCTCAGTCTATATTTGGTCGGTCTCGTCAGAGGTTGAATGTAACGAATGGGTGGGAAAGAGCAAGGGGCAGCGGCTGTGTAGAACGAAAACACATATCCTCAGGGGTGTGAGCGTTTCGAGATGAGTCGTATACATGTAAATGTTGGTTGTCAGTGACTGTGTGGCCTAATGGATAAGGCGTCGGACTTCGGATCTGAAGATTACAGGTTCGAATGCTGTCACGCTTGTGTTTTTCCAGTTCTGAAAAAGAAACATACCGTTTTAATGTAGCAATTGAGCAGTACGAAACCGTCTGAATGTTGCTGTTGACCATTTTTTGCTTGGAGATGCTCTTGAGCTTGAAACACACACAGCAAGACCGGTGTTAACTAACGAAATGGTCGGCAGAGTGCCGACACCGCGAGTTTTGACTGGCACTTGCACATCTAAAACAACGTCGGAAAGTAACTCGTTCGACTTTTGAGTCACATAAAGTATGTGTGTTAATTTTGACGCCACTAGCTCTGCTTGTTGTCATGCAATTTCTTTGCCTCTCAGAAATGATTATGACATAAAAGTGAAGTACGTGACGAGTGTGACGTTAGGAAAACATTAGGCAGCATGGAGAGATTCTGTATGGGACCACCCAACCCAAACGAGTACTGTGTGACGTGCTACCCGGCAAGTATTCACCGAGGTAGCCGGCTATCTCAGTCGGTAGAGCGTCAGACTCTTATTCCCAGGGTCGTGGGTTCGAGCCAGACGCTGGGCGGAACGGAATTTTGTTCCGCTGCAGGTGTAAATTACCGTTTTTCTGATTAACGAGATTTAATGGAAATAGCAACTTTAAACTTTGCCTACGTCTCTGTCAGTCGCAAGGAAACTGTATTTGAAGGTGAAGGTGATTTTGTAGACATGTGTGAAAGACATGTTCTGAAATGCAAGTGTTGTGGTTTGGAGAGCACATCGGTTACGTGTCAGATGTGTAGCCAAGCAGTAATTTGTCGCCATAGCTGCAAATATTAGGCGGTAATATGAAGTGTTGTCAGCTAAAGTCTGATGGTGCAGACGACCGTAAGGACGAAGTACCCAAGAGTACCGCTAGGCCGCGCCTCTTTAGCTCAGTGGTAGAGCACTGGTGTAATAAACCAGGGGTTGTAAGTTCCATCCTCACAGGAGAAAGATGAATTTTGGAAATCAGTTGCGCGTCGTGGCCGTATAGCAAACAGTACCTGTGATGACGAACAATTAGCGACAGGCGTTTTTTTAAGATTTACTCTCAGATGTGATTAAGGCGAATGGCGCAGATAAAGCATTTGCCAAAGCGGTACAGCATAAGGTGGGACGAGGCAGTCTGAATTACATTTTATAGATGTATTTCTCACATATCTCAGAGCCTCTCGCGATCGTCGTCGTCGTCGTCGTCGTCGTCGTCGTCGTCGTCGTCGTCGTCGTCGTCGTCGTCGTCGCCGCCGCCGCTTCTGCAGAAGTAGCAAATGGCCATCGTAGCAAATGCGGCGAGGGACGCCCTGCCTTCGATTCCGAATGCACAAATTGTGTGGTCTTGTTTCTCAGTCTATATTTGGTCGGTCTCGTCAGAGGTTGAATGTAACGAATGGGTGGGAAAGAGCAAGGGGCAGCGGCTGTGTAGAACGAACACACATATCCTCAGGGGTGTGAGCGTTTCGAGATGAGTCGTATACATGTAAATGTTGGTCGTCAGTGACTGTGTGGCCTAATGGATAAGGCGTCGGACTTCGGATCTGAAGATTACAGGTTCGAATGCTGTCACGCTTGTGTTTTTCCAGTTCTGAAAAAGAAACATACCGTTTTAATGTAGCAATTGAGCAGTACGAAACCGTCTGAATGTTGCTGTTGACCATTTTTTGCTTGGAGATGCTCTTGAGCTTGAAACACACACAGCAAGACCGGTGTTAACTAGCGAAATGGTCGGCAGAGTGCCGACACCGCGAGTTTTGACTGGCATTTGCACATCTAAAACAACGTCGGAAAGTAACTCGTTCGGCTTTTGAGTCACATAAAGTATGTGTGTTAAATTTGACGGCACTAGCTCTGCTTGTTGTCATGCAATTTCTTTGCCTCTCAGAAATGATTATGACATAAAAGTGAAGTACGTGACGAGTGTGACGTTAGGAAAACATTAGGCAGCATGGAGAGATGCTGTATGGGACCACCCAACCCAAACGAGTACTTTGTGACGTGCTACCCGGCAAGTATTCACCGAGGTAGCCGGCTATCTCAGTCGGTAGAGCGTCAGACACTTAATCCCAGGGTCGTGGGTTCGAGCCAGACGCTGGGCGAAACGGAATTTTGTTCCGCTGCAGGTGTAAATTACCGTTTTTCTGATTAACGAGATTTAATGGAAATAGCAACTTTAAACTTTGCCTACGTCTCTGTCAGTCGCAAGGAAACTGTATTTGAAGGTGAAGGTGATTTTGTAGACATGTGTAAAAGACATGTTCTGAAATGCAAGTGTTGTGGTTTGGAGAGCACATCGGTTACGTGTCAGATGTGTAGCCAAGCAGTAATTTGTCGCCATAGCTGCAAATATTAGCCGATAATATGAATTGTTGTCAGCTAAAGTCTGATGATGCAGACGACCGTAAGGACGAAGTACCCAAGAGT